>NC_039368.1:88500476-88658562 GCF_003573695.1 Papaver somniferum | reverse complement strand
AAAAAAAAAAAAAAAAAGACCAGACCATTAGACCAACTGGAATAAATTCAATAAAGTCAACCACTGGAACCCTTGTATATGCCATTTGTGTTGACCTAGAGTTAGGATTATCGACCACTGGTACCCTTGTATATGCCAGTGTGCTGATATTAGTCAGACCGGTATCTCAGTCCATTAGGATAGGTTCATTTTGGCAGAGGCCTTCAGACAGATATGAGAAACACCGTTCACCTAGTAAACATCAAAACCATCTATGTTTTTCTATATTCATCTTCTTGATCTATCCATGTGATTAGTTTTGACTCTGGATATTGATATCCATAGTGCGACTATCTGAGTAGAGCTCTGTCACTTCATATGAATTTTAGTATGCTTGAGTGCAAACTCGTGTACAACAATTGGAATTTAGCATCAGGGTACTTCCTCCTGTAGTCAATAAGTATGCCAACCAAGGAGATTCTTTAGTGCCTTCCAAGGTTCTGTGTAGATAGCTAGGGTCTGGAGTATAAAGGTTTTGTGGGTATACCTCTGGTAAGCCCTCCGGAGACAACACTCCGCCACTAGGGCCACCTAGCGGTTTAACGGCTTGCTGCACGTGCTAAGTGTAGTCATTTTTATTTTCTAGATTTGCTCGAGGACTAGAAAATAATAAGTTTGGGGGTATTTGATAGACACATTTTTGTGTCTAAATTGTCCTCAATGTCTATATTGTTGGAACTTGATTTTTGTACTAATATTGTTTTTTTTTATGTATTTTTAGGTATTTTTGGAAAATAAATATTGTTGGAAAATTCGGCTCGAAAAGTTGCTCGGAGCACCCCCGGAGGACATTTGCTATACGGACCCCTATTTTTGCTAACTGTCACCCACGGAGCATGCTAGCCTAGGGTTTTGATGTCCCATACTTTCGATTTACAAATGTTATTTCTAAAAAAAATCAACTTTTGCAATATTTAGAATCAATTTGAATGAAGGATTTGCATAATTATAATTAGAGAATATAAAATCACTTTGATATTGGTAATTAGTGGAATCCATAGCCCCAGTCTTCTCCATATTTTTCATATCACTTTTATTTAAGTTTCCTATATTTTTATTTGAAATTAAGTCTAAAATAATCTTCCTTCACAAGTCTCAACGAACCTTTTTACTACAACAACTTTGAAAATACATCAGCTACCATATAATAAAATCGACGATGAAGAACTACGGGAACTACTTACCACGAGCACACGGTCTGTAGAAGAGCGTTCTCCCGGGGACCTCACCATGGATGGCATAGAAGAAATTAACATCGGAACGGAAGAAGACAAGCGACCAATTATGATCAGAAAAGTTTGGATGCGGAAGAAAGAGAATATTGATTGCCCTGCTCAGAGAATACAAAGATGTTTGTGATTATGATTATGACTAGATGTCGGGTTTAGATAGCAGCCTCGTAGCCCATAACCTCGGAGTGTCTCCCGAATTCCAAACAGTAAAACAGAGAAGTAGATAATTCCTGAGGGCCACCACTCTCGTGATAAAGGAAGAAGTGGAGCGTTTGTTGAAGTCCAAGTTCATCAAAACCATATAACACCCGACGTGGCTAGCCAACATCGTACCAGTTATGAAGAAAAATGGGAAGATCCGATGCTGCATAGACTATAGGGACCTCAATCGAGCCTGTCCCAAAGATGACTTCCCGCTACCCAACATCGACTTAACATTGGACGCAACTGGAGGCAAGACACGTTTCTCCTTCATGGACGGCTTCAACGGATATAACCAAATAAAGATGGCCGAGGCGGACACCAAGAAGACCGCTTTCCAAACTCCGTACGGGAACTTCTACTACGTTGTGATGCCTTTGCGCTAAAGAACACCGGCGCCACGTACCAGCGCGGCATGACATCCATATTCCAAGATCTGCTTCATCAGACGGTAGAAGTACATGTTGACGACATCGTCGTTAAAACCTCGGAGACCGAGAACTGAGAATCCCATCTAAAGACAGTATTCGAAATATGTAGAAAATACAAACTCAAGATGAACCCGCTCAAATGCACTTTTAGGGTAACATCTGGTAAATTATTGGGATTTGTCGTAACCAATGAAGGAATTCAGGTGGACCCGAGTAAGGTCGAGGCGATTATGACTATGACATCACCAACTAATACCAAAGAACTCCAGGCATTTATAAGGCGGATATCTTACATATGGCGCTTTGTACCTGGTCTGGCTCAGATAATGTCAGCGTTCCTGCCCCTACTAAGGAAAGGGACCATCTTCAAATGGGAGGAAACCCAACAGATCGCGTTTGAACGACTGAAACAATGCCTCGTAGGCCCCCAAGTCCTCAGACCACCGATAAAAGGAGTGCCTCTCTACCTTTACACGGCGTTCACCAGCTCAGCCATAGGAGCGGTTCTGGCACAAGATATGGGAGGAAACGACTTATCACCCATCTACTACGTGAGTCGGGTTTTGAGAGACGCGGAGTTGAGGTACCCACGAGTGGAACAAGCATGCCTAGCCCTCATCTACGCAATGCAGAAACTAAGACCGTATCTTCTGACGCACAAGACGATCGTTGCGGCTGCTTCGAACCCCATAACTTACCTCGCCTTCAAGCCTATCCTGCTAAGGAGAACAACCCGATGGCTATTGCAGTTATCGGAGTTTGAACTTGATTATCAGCGGCCTAAAGTAGTAAGGGGGAAAACGAACGCTGATCTAATGGAATGATGAGATTCATGATCATGTGCCCGGGGAGGTAGCTGCTGTTGATATCAACAAGCCCTGGACTATGTTTTTCGACGGATTATCATACGATACTGTCGGAGGAGCATGAGTGGTTTTTGAGGACCTGCAAGGAGATTTGCTCTCGTATTCGTTCAAACTAGACTTCCTGTGCAGCAATAATGTTGCTGAATACGAAGCTTTAATCCTAGGGCTCAGGATGGCGAAAGAACTCGGCCTGGAAGGCATAGAGATAAAGGGCGACCCGAGGCTTGTAACCAACCAAGTCAACGGGGATTTCCACGTTAAAGAGCCACATTTAGCGCCGTATCGAGCAGAAGCTCAAAACTTGATGAATCAGATAGGGTCAACCCTAGATCATACGGGCAAAGAAAAGAATAAACATTCAGATGCCCTGGAAACCCTAGATAGCAAGATACAACTGAATTATAAGGAATAGGGTACGGTAACAGTTAGAAGAAAGGAGTTTCCCAGCACATGGAAGGAGGACATATTGGATGCGGACTTACATCGACGATCTAACCAAAACGGAGGAGCACCGCGTAATACGTATCCAAGCTCTGAAAAATTTCATATTGATCTAGGAGCTCTGTACTATCGAGCAGCAGGGGGGTATCTTTCCAGGTACGTAAATAAGAGGGAAGCAGAAAAAATACTCCATGATCTACATGGAACAACGTGTGGACAAACTGCAGCCGTTCATCTCTACAGAAAGCTTTAGAGGAGAGGGGTGTATTGTCCAAGTATGTCAGCACAGGCAGCGGCCCTTCAAGACGGTTGGCTGATTGCCAGGCTCCACCGCAACCCGCTGAAGTTTGTACAGCCGAAGGAGTAGATTAGAGACAACCCTATATAGATTTTATCCAAAACGGTAAATTACACAGTGACAGGCAGGCAGCGCTAAAAATTCAGAAGAAAGGGGCGCGTTTCTTCATCCATGGGGGTATCTTCTACCGCAGAAGCTATAGCAATGCTATGTTAAGATGTTTATCAGACCAAGAGGCCGCCGAAGTAATGACTCGGTCCCACAATGCAGAACATCAGAGTATGCAGAAGTTATATCTGCATCTTTATGAAGGCGGATTTTATTTGCCCACTATGGAAAGCGATACTGCAGAACATGTGAGAAGATGTCTCAACTTCCTGACACACGGATACCTAATCAGAGCACCCCATACCTTGCTACATATCGTGGTAACATCTTGGCCGTTTCACAGCTGGGCATTGGATATCATAAGACAGATCAACCCAATGTCTTCGAAATGCCACAAGTACATAATAACCACCACAGAGTACACCACAAAATGGGTCGAGGCGATACCTCTCAAAGACTACGCCGGGGCAACTATTGCAGCATTGATCAAAGAATACATCATCTGCAGATTTGGCGCACCCATGATTATCAGAGAAGATAATATAAAATCATTTGTGAACAAAGACGTGATAGATCTGATGCGTCAATATAATGTAAGGCTTCACACGTCCACCCCCTACTATCCTCAGGGAAACGGGCATGTGGAGGCAAGCAATAAGACGCTCATCAGGATCCTGAGCAGGACAGTGGAGGATCACCATAGAGAGTGGCATGAACAGCTCCCACTCGCGGTATGGGCATATAGAATCTCGAAACGAACGTCTCCATATTCTCTGGTCTATGGGGAAGACGCGATATTTCCGGCAGAGATTGGAATTCCATCCGCAAGAGTAGCCATGGCTAGTCATACGACACCGGACGAAGTAAGCCGCTTTGCCCATTTAGATACAATAGAAGAAAGGAGAGCACGGGAAGAACGGTTTACACGGGCATACAGAAATCTCACAGCAAATTACTACAACCAGAGTGTAAAGGAAAGAAAATTCGAAGTGGATTTGGTCCTTAAGATCGCTCATCATGTACAAAAAAATGCTAGTACAGGAAAATTTTCCGCAAACCACAAAGGACCCTTCAAAGTAAGGAAGGTGTCATAAAGCGGATATTACAAGCTCCAACGTATGAACGGTATGAAGGTCAAGTCACCGATCAATGGAAAATGGCTAAAGAAGTTCTACGCATAAACCAATCAATGTAAAAGCTCTCGTTTCAAATAAAAAGCCAACTTTTGATATATGATTCTAACATCTACAAAGGTCGCGGGAAAGCTAATGACGCCCGATCGACTGACAAAAGGCCGCGGGGATGCCAATGGCACCTGATCGGCTGACAAATTTACTAAAGGTTCCGGGAATGCCAATGGCGCCCGATCTACTGATAAAAGGTTGCAGGAACACCAATGGAGCCTGATCGACTGAAAAAAGGCTGTGGGGATGCCAACGGCATCCGATCGGATGAAAAAATTTACCAAAGGTTGTGAGAATGCCAATGGCGCCCGATCGACTGACAAAAGGCTGCGGGGATGCCAATGGCTCCCGATCGGTGGACAAATTTACTAAAGGTTGAGGGAATTCCAATGGCGCCCGATCGACTGACAAAAGTTTGCGGGAATGCCAATGGCGCCCGATCAGCTAGCAATTCACAACAACCGCGGGAAGCTAAGAGCGCCCGATTGGCTAACATATACCCCGCCTTCCCGATTCTCGTTGAGAAAAACTAAGGGGGAGTAGGCACGTTTAACATATACCCCGTCCTCCCGATTCCCGTTGAGAAAAACTAAGGGGGGAGTAGGCGCGTTTAACATATACATCTCGCCCTCTCGATTCCCGTTGAGAAAAACTAAGGGGGGAGTAGGCGTGTTTAACATACACCCCACACTCCCGATTCCCATTGAGGAAAACAAGGGGGAGTAGGCGCGTTTAACATATACATCTCGCCCTCCCGATTCCCTTTAAGAAAAACTAAGGGGGGAGTAGGTGCGTTCAACATATACCCTATTCTCCCGATTTCCGTTGAGAAAAAATAAGAGGGGAGTAGGCGCGTTTAATATATACCCCTCCCTCCCGATTCCCGTTGAGAAAAACTAAGAGGAGAGTAGGCGCGTTCAATATATACATCTCGCCCTCCCGATTCCCGTTGAGAAAAACTAAGGGGGGAGTAGGCGCGTTCAATATATACATCTCGCCCTCCCGATTCCCGTTGAGAAAAACTAAGGGGGGAGTAGGCGCGTTCAAATATACACCTCGCCCTCCCGATTACCGTTGAGAAAAATTAAGGGGGGAGTAGGCGCGTTCAACATATACACCACCCTCCCAATTCCCATTGAGAAAACCAAGGGGGTAGGTGTATCCATAATTCCCTCATGCGCACCCACCAATTCCTCAAAAAAAAAATAGGAGGGGGGGGGGAGAGTGAGGGTAAATATGTTGTCAGAAGTTCCTACCCAGCGTTCCTGTTAAATGGGGGACGGAGTAAGCATGTCCTTAAATAAACCCTCACAGAGTGGGAGAGAACGAAGGCAGACGGAGAGAAACACACTACATAGAATAAAGATCTGAATACAAAAAAAAATAGCTAAAAAAAAAAAAGACAAACAAGAAGAAAGGAGAAACTAATTAAACCAACGACAACAAGTCGTCTGTCGCTTATTCATCATCCGATAGTACCGCACGACAATGAACAATGTCTGCATCTACAGACTGCATCATTAAGAGAGCTTCCTCGCGTTGATCAATAGCAATAGCCAATGCATAATCGGCCTCATTAGCCAATTCGGCGAGCCCCTTTATTTCTCCGGGAACCTTCGATTTACGAGCATCGGCTAGCATTCCCTCTCGATCATGATAGATCGTGCGCATCTTATCCGCATGCACTACTCGCAAAGCCAATAACATATCTATCTCCCCCCTTGATAGACACATTTTTGTGTCTAATTTTTCCTCAATGTTCTGTATTGTTGGTACTCGGTTTCGTACTTATTATGGTATTTTATGTGTTTGTAGGTATTTTTGGGAAATAAACATTTTTGGAAAAAGTTGCTCGAAAAGTGGTTTTTGTACCCCGGAGGACACATGTTATTCGGACTCTTAGATTTGGCTAAGGGCCACCCAGTTGCTAAGGGGCACATACCTGCTATTCACACCCCATAGCATCCTTGTTTTAAAGGCACCCACACAGTCGATAAGGGCACCCCCTTCTTCTTCACGTTCAAACAGTTTTTGTCGGGAATAAATTCTTTTAAACCTGCGAAATCTTTTGGCAGTAATTTGGGAGATATTCTCGTGGGGATTCTCTAAAATTTGATTGGTACTGATCTATAACGATATAACAGGTCCGGTAATGTTGTTAGTTTTGAGAAATAAGGAAAGCTACGTGGAATTGGAGAAAACAAGGGGCATGCATTTTTCTCGAGTTTTCTGTGGATTAATTATGGAAGATACATGAAGATTTGTTGCTGCATGAGTGTGACCCAATCGTATATGGTTTACAGCATGTTTGGAGCGTATCTGCTGAAGATTATCGCGTGCAGGAGAAGAAACATGAAAGAAGATATTCTCGTGAACTGACAGGGAGCAAATGAAGATTTCGGGAGTTATTACACAATATTCTTGACCCTGTGAGGAGTATAAATAGGTGGTGTAAGTATCATAAGGGGAGGAGGGAGTTTGGGATAGTTTAGAACTCTACAGAGACGTAAATAATCGAGTTTCAGGAAACTGCCATTTCTGTTGTTGAAACTGAAGAACACGAAGAACATCGACCCACAGAGGCAGTCGTTTTGCTACAGTGACAACGACAGTTAGGTTCTATCGTTCCCTGTAACAGTTCGGTTTGTAACACTTATAACTGTTACAAACCCGGTTTTAATTGATTTCTCTCCCATTTCATCATTTGTACACCACCTTTGAGCAATAAAAATGAATTTTGAGCGTGTTTCCATGATGAAGATCTAAACCCAATCCTTGGGGCGATGGAGGAAGCTGTTGTTTCGGTAAAAGCGATATATCTTTATTTTAAATTAATTATAGCAATTCTATTATGATTTTTGCATTGAACTAAAAATGGATTATATGATTTTGATTAGTTAGGTGTATTTTCTCTTGATAGAATATGCTTGCTTTAGAGTTTTGATATTCTATGCTTGGATTAACATCTATTGTTTTAAAAATCAACATGTCTAGACAATACTATTAGAATCAATTTGAATGTTGAGTTGCGAATTTATTGTTTTATTAAATCACTAATATCGACCAATGGTGGAATCCTAGCCCCAGTCTCTCCACAATATTCATATCACCTTTTTATTTGAGTTTATTATTATCATTTATAAAATTTAAGTCTAAAAAAATCTGCTTTCACAAGTTTTGAACGAACCATTACTTACCACTTCTACAACAACTTGAAAATAACCATCAATTTTTGGCGCCGCCGACGCGGACTTGTCTTTAGGCTAGAGTTTTTAGATTTTTTTTTTAGGTTTTATTTTTTCTTCTTTATGTTTTTGGGTTTTTGTCTTTTCCTTACAGATTTTGGAATTTGGAGCGAAGGAAAAATTTTCCAAAGCTTTTGGTGAATACTTAAAGATTTCGAGTAAAAGCAAAGCGAAAGGAGCGAAAGAAAAGAAGAAGAAAAATTAATAAAAAAGAAAAAAAGAAAAAGAGAGACATATTATTTTGTTTTTATTTTTTAGACTTTCCTTTTCTTTTGCACTATATTTTTGGACTGTGGACTGTGGACTTTGGGACTTTATTTTTATTTATTTTTAAACCCTACGGAAGGGTAGTTTAAATATCAATTGTTTGCAGAGAAGGACGGCGATTACGATATCGCCTCGGCCCCTCGGGTTCGTACATGACATAGGAGTCGTGGCCCGAGTCGACTTCAGCAGTTCATCCCCGTCTGGTACGGGAGGTAAGTTTGTCGAAACACTCGTGAATCCCCTGTCAGCGAGTTACTGTATTCCTTCGTTTGCATATATGTTGAGGATTTGAAAACGGCTGCTTTAATTTCCTAGTAAAGGGCAAGGACTGGCCATACAAGATAAGGGTTCGGATTTCATCACTGTTCCCTTCTTGCCCGCCTTAGGAAAACGAAACCAAACGCGAACCTAAGCCTAAAATTTGACTAGAACGAGACATATAGGGTAATGAGCTTAATAGGAAAGTCATTCGAAAAATATTGGTTACTATTTTAAGCATGCTTCAAAGTTCATGATGGTTTATGTGAGTTGAATACGCCCCTTGTAACGCCGGTGAGGCCTTGGGTATCAAAGATCCACTGAGCTTCCCTCGTCTCGATTCAACTTACTTAAACTCATATTGATTCCAGAGGGGTTTGCTTAAATTGTAACAAATTCCCTTTCGAAGGATTAGAAGCTGGTCTAGAAACAATCTAAGTGGAGCCATCATGCTTTTTGTTGTGGTGGATTCAGCCTTGTTTTTGTTTGCATAGAAATTCCCTTCCTTTTAGGATTTCTTTCTTTTTGTTTTGTTTTGTTTTTCTAGTGTATGCCCAAGGTTATTAAAGAGCGGGCTTGGAAAAGAAACACTCAAGGTCGTTTGATTAGTGATAAACCTAGTAGTTCTTCTTGTGAAGGCGGGGAGCTCGAAGACTCTTCTTTTGAGAGCCCTGTCTTTGGAAATTTCAGCTTTGAAAACTTGAAAATTAGTCCTTTGGTAGTGCCAGAAAGGGCAACTTTGAAAGCTTTAGTAAACCCAACTAAGACTTCTCGTCTGTCTTGTATCAAGTTAGTTGAAACCGAGGCAAATTATGAACTCAAACCTGGGACTTTACAGATGCTCCCAATCTTTTTAGGAAAAGAGAATGAGAACCCCTATTTTCATGTTAGGGAATTTGAGGAAGTTTGTAGTACTCTGAAGATTAAAAAACTTAGTGATGATGCGTTGAAACTTAGGTTATTCCCCTTTTCCTTAAAAGATAAAGTCAAATCTTGGTTGTATAGTTTGGCTTCTGAGTCAATTGAAACCTATGACCAACTTACATCTGCCTTTATAAAGAAGTTTTTCCCAAGGCACAAAACATCGTCTATTAGGACACAAATCTGTACTTTTTCCCAACAAGAGGGAGAATCTTTATATAGGTATTTAGAAAGGTTCAATGACTTAATATCTCAATGTCCTCATCATGGTTTAGAGAGGGTTAGGTTAGTTCAGATCCTCTACGAGGGTTTAGATTATTCAACAACAACCATGGTTGAGTCCTTATGCACAGGTGGGTTTGAGAATAAAATTGTTGATGAGGCGATGACATTTTTGAATGAAATCACCGATAAGACCCAACAATGGGAAAATAGTAGGGAACCCCAAAAAATAATTCTTCTAAGTAGAGGAAATGTTAATAGGGTATAAGGATCTTATGAGTCAGATGCTAAAATAGCAGCCATAGCCAAAAGGTTAGAAGCCTTAAAATTAGGTCATTCTAGTGGTAATAGTGGTAGAATAGAGCCTTTTTGGGAAGGCCATACTGTTGAGGAGCAAGACAATACTCTTTGTAACAACACTAGATTCGATAACCGTCAGAAGTTTGACCCATATTCAGAAACCTATAACCCTGGATGGAGAAACCATCCCAACCTTTCTTGGTCTAAGGGCCAGAATCAAGGTCAGTCTAGTAACTCTCAGGTCCCCCCAGGTTTTGGCTATACTAAGAATCCTTCAGCTCCGGCACAGTTTCAGAACCCTTCGGATAAGAAGATTTTGAGTTTAGAAGAGTCTCTTGCTTTGTTAACTCGTAACACTGTGCAGTTTCAGCAATCTGTTGCTCAAGGTTTATAAGAAAATAATAGAATAGGTCAGGCTAACTCGCAGGCTATTTCCGAGTTGAAAACCCAGGTTAGTCAGATAAATGAGACATTGAGAGAAAAGGGAAAGTTTCCTAGTCAACCACAACCCAACCCTAGGGGAGTCCATTAAATAACTTTAGCTGGTGAGAAATCATCAAACCATGTGAACTCGATAACAACCCTTAGGAGTGGTAAAACGGTAGACAATAAGGTAGTCATGCCTAGTGGACATACTGTAGTTCCACCTTCTACTTACTAAGAGGAGACCGTAGACGAGGAAACTGAAACAGTCTCTAAGGATTCCCAATAAATTCCTGATAGAACTACCTTTGTTCCTAGAGCCCTATATCCACATCTGTTAGCCCCAACAAAGAAGGAGTCGACTTTCAACGAGATAATGGAAACATTTAAGCAGGTGAACATCAACATTCAGTTATTAGAAGCCATTAGGCAAATGCCTGCTTATGCCAAGTTCCTTAAAGATCTTTGTACACGAAAGCGTAAGCTTAATGTCCATAAGAAAGCCTTTTTAGCTGGTCAAGTAAGTCCGATCCTTCTGAACCAAACACCCCCTAAGTATAAGGACCCTGGATGCCCCACCATATCGTGTGCGATTGGTAATCACATGGTCGATAAAGCTTTACTTGACTTAGGATCTAGTGATGACTTACTCCTGTATCATGTATTCAACCAGCTAGGTCTTGGTAAGTTGAAATCGACTAAAATGACACTACAATTAGCTGATAGGTCTGTCAAAGTCCCTCGTGGTGTCATAGAGGATGTTCTGATTGAGGTTGATAAGTTTATTTATCCTGTGGATTTTGTTGTTCTAGACACCCAGCCTGTTCAGGACCCAAGTCGTCAAATCCCAATGATTTTAGGTCGCCCATTTTTATCCACAGCTAACGTTGTCATCAACTGTAGGACTGGGCTTATGAACATATCCTTTGGTAATATGACCACTGAACTAAGTGTCTTTAATGTTACTAAACAACCTTCTGAGAACGATGATTTAGAAGAAGTGAATATGATTAGCACTTTAGTTTAGGATTTCGTTCATGATAATTGGCTTGACACTTTACTGGTAGATTCTTTAGATGATTTTGAGGAAACCATTCTCTTAGATTAGATATGTGATCAATATTTAGAAGAAGCTCTTGAGTATTTTAAAGATTCTATGGACCCAGAAATTCATGCAATAGTTTTAGGTTTTTCTGAGAATAATGATGACCCTAAGTTTGGGGGTAGAGAACTAGAAGAATCTCTTGAGTATTTTAAGGACTCTGAAGATCCGGAAATTCAAGCAATAGTTAGAGGTTTGTCTGTGAACCCTAAGTTTGGGGGTAGTGATGGTTCTTGTGATTATCTCGTATCCCTAATTAGAGTCCCTAACTTGGGACTCGAGCCTTGTGCATCTGAGATATTACTTGAGTATTTTCAGACTCTGCAACCCGATCCTCCTGATACTGTACAGGAGGTAACTCAGGTATTAGAGACCCGTTTTTCGGATGAATCTATTTATCGAGACACACATATGAAATTCAATTACGCGCCGCAGATAAACCCAGTTGTCTTGACAGAAACCTTAGATGAGGACGTGCTCCTTCTTTTCATTTTTCTGAACCAGTGCAGTTGTCTCATACTGGTGTCAGCTCTATTTGGTCTTATGGACCCACAATTGTTTCGACTATTGATATATGACTTTGGAAGGTGACAATCCTTTTTGAGGTATTTGATGTCTAGCTAAAGACTTTAAATTTATCATTTCCTAGGAGGTATTCACGCTCATGCTTACGGTAATATCCTTTCTTATGTCTTTTTCCATCCATCAAGTGGTAACAGTTTCTTTTTGTTCATGCTTTTAATTTCATCTTTAGAACATTGAGAAAAATGTTAGATTTAAGTTTGGGGGTGGGGAAGAAAATTTTTGTTAGCTCTTAGCTGCAAAAAATAAACTTCAGAGCCTAGAAATTTATGCTTATTAAGGTTGGCACTAACCAATCTAAGTGGATGGGAACATCTTGGTTATAGGAGTTGAGGAACCAATCTAATTAGATGGAAATATCTAAAGAGTCTATTCATAAAAGCACAGAGCTCAGGTGTTAGAACTAAAAGACAAACATGGTAGTTTCGCCATATCTCGTTGAATCCTAATCCTTCTGTTGTTTTTTTTAAGTGATTTGGTGGGGCACACGATTCAAGTTGTTACCATTGCTAGGGTGAAATAAAGTGATTGAGATACCATGAAAAAAAGAAAAAAAATTGACCAGACCATCAGACCAACCGGAATAAATTCAATAAAGTCGACCATTGGTGCCCTTGTATATGCCAGTTGTGTTTACCTAGAGTTAGGTTTATCGACCACTGGTTCTCTTGTATATGCCAATGTGTTGATATTAGTCAGACCGGTATCTCATTCCATTAGGATAGGTTCATCTTGGCAGAAGCCTTCAGACAGATATGGGAAACATCGTTCACTTTAAACCATCTACTTTTCTCTTTATCAATCTTCTTAATCTTTCCATGTGATTGGTTGACTCCGGTTATGATGTCCAGAAACTATCTGAGTAGAGCTCTGTCACTTATACATGAATTTTAGTATGCTGGGTGCAAACTCGTGTACATCAATTCGAATTTCGCATCAGGGTATTTCTTCATATAGTCAATGAGAGTATGCCAACCAAGGAGATTCTTTAGTGCCTTCCAAGGTTTTGCGTAGATAGCTAGGGTCTGAAGTAAAGGTTTTGTGGGTACACCTCTGGTAAACCCTCCCGAGATTAACTCGGTCGTTAGGGCCACCTAGCGAGTTAGGATTTTATTTTTCTAGATTAGTTTTGCTCGAGGACTAGCAAATAATAAGTTTGGGGGTATTTGATAGACATATTTTTGTGTCTAATTTGTCCTCAATGTTCTCTATTGTTGGTACTCGATTTCGTACTTATTATGGTATTTTATGTGTTTGTAGGTATTTTTGGGAAATAAACATTTTTGGAAAAAGTTGCTCGAAAAGTGGTTTTTGTACCCCCGGAGGACACATGTTATTCGGACTCTCATATTTGGCTAAGGGGCACCCAGTTGCTAAGGTGCACCTACCTGCTATTCACACCCCATAGTATCCTTGTTTTAAAGGCACCCACACAGTCAATAAGGGGCACCCCCTTCTTCTTCACGTTCAAACAGTTTTTGGCGGAAAGAAATTCTTTTAAACCTGCGAAATCTTTTGGTAGTAATTTGGGAGATATTCTCGTGGGGATTCTCTAAGATTTGATTGGTATTGATCTATAACGATGTACAGGGCCGGTAATGCTGTTAGTTTTGAGAAATAAGGAAAGCTACGTGGAATTGGAGAAAACAAGGGGCATGCATTTTTATCGAGTTTTCTGTGGATTAATTATGGAAGATACATGAAGATTTGTTGCTGCATGAGTGTGACCCAATCGTATATGGTTTACAGCATGTTTGGAGCGTATCTGCTGAAGATTATCGCGTGCAGGAGAAGAAACATGAAAGAAGATATTCTCGTGAACTGACAGGGAGCAAATGAAGATTTCGGGAGTTATTACACAATATTCTTGACCCTGTGAGGAGTATAAATAGGTGGTGTAAGTATCATAAGGGGAGGAGGGAGTTTGGGATAGTTTAGAACTCTACAGAGACGTAAATAATCGAGTTTCAGGAAACTGCCATTTCTGTTGTTGAAACTGAAGAACACGAAGAACATCGACCCACAGAGGCAGTCGTTTTGCTACAGTGACAACGACAGTTAGGTTCTATCGTTCCCTGTAACAGTTCGGTTTGTAACACTTATAACTGTTACAAACCCGGTTTTAATTGATTTCTCTCCCATTTCATCATTTGTACACCACCTTTGAGCAATAAAAATGAATTTTGAGCGTGTTTCCATGATGAAGAGCTAAACCCAATCCTTGGGGCGATGGAGGAAGCTGTTGTTTCGGTAAAAGCGATATATCTTTATTTTAAATTAATTATAGCAATTCTATTATGATTTTTGCATTGAACTAAAAATAGATTATATGATATTGATTAGTTAGGTGTATTTTCTCTTGATAGAATATGCTTGCTTTAGAGTTTTGATATTCTATGCTTGGATTAACATCTATTCTTTTAAAATCTACATGTCTAGGCAATACTATTAGAATCAATTTGAATGTTGAGTTGCGAAATTATTGTTTTATTAAATCACTAATATCGACCAATGGTGGAATCCTAGCCCTAGTCTCTCCACAATATTCATATCACCTTTTTATTTGAGTTTATTATTATCATTTATAAAATTTAAGTCTAAAAAAATCTGCTTTCACAAGTCTTGAACGAACCATTACTTACCACTTCTACAACAACTTGAAAATAACCATCACCCCTCAGAAGAAGTAAGCGTCTCAACTCACCGGTAATATCAAAAGAGCGAGCAAGCGCGGAAACCGCCGCGAGGGTTAAGGTATATCCGCGTAAGTGAGGAAAGGCCTGCTCAGAGATGGACAGACGACAGTCAGCTATGGCTGATCTACACTTGCCATCATAACAATAGATTCCTCAAAGAGCTGATCCGCAGCTTGACGAATCTCAACCGTCTCATCCAATGCGCGCCGAATCTGGACATACACGCTCCCCCTCGCTCGAATCCTTTCGGCCATTTGGTATATATTGTATTGATCAGAAAATTGGGCTCGTTTGGCATCTCGGTCGATCTCCCTCCGCGACTTGAGCGCTTCAATCTCCGTTTTTACCAACAATAGCCTTGCGAGTTCCTCATCCTTGTATCGAAGGTCAACCAGCAAGGGTATTGGCGCTAATGAAAGGACGTAACCATGAAGAAGATATGCCATTTAGAACGAAAGAAAGAAACAGACAATTTGGAACTCAAAGAAGCCAATATTGCATATATTTATAGAGATTCATGAAAGTACAAAACGATTACAACGATCACAGAGACCATGGCTGACACGTGGACAACATCAAAAGGGAACCATATCCCTAGAAACCATGTCTTCGGAAAACCGGATACCTTCACGATTTCAAACCCAAAAACCCTAAGAGAAAAATACTAAAAAAAAACACAACAGAATTGTCAGATGAAGAGGAAAACAACACTCATTTACAAACAACGAGTGATACATAGGTAAAATTCAGTCTGCTAACAGTGAACGACAAAGAGAAATATCCACATCCAGAGCCTCCACCATCAAGAGACTATCGTTGACTTGCGCGTCGGCCAAGCGTAAGTCTTGATCAGCTTTATAAACTAGTTTAGTAATGGCCTAAATGATCTTGTCCTCAGACCCATCCCCTTGGGCGAGTGAAAGAGTGTCCTCATGCTCATTATATTCTCTGCGTATTTTGTCCCGGTGGAACGAACGAAGAGTTCATAGCATTCGCACCTCCTCTTTTAGAACTATCAGGCGAGCCAGTTCGTCCTCAATATAAGGATGAGGTACAAACAAAGTGGTCACAGCTAAGATTAAGGTGTGACCGAGGAGTGGCCGCATCGTCTGGTTGGAAATCCAGAGGTGACAATCTGAAATAGCCCGATCTATAACAGCTATCATTACCAAGGAATCTGCATACAACTGATTAGCCGTGCCATGTGCGGTGGTAGCATCATCAAGGGCGCTTTGAATCTCTAACGACATACGACCTGATGGTTCCGCCTCTTGAGCGTCCCGATAGGCTTCAGACGCCTCTCTAAGTTTAGTGTTCGCGTTATTCCTGTTGGTAACTCTTCGCTCCCGTAGCTCCTCGACTTCAGCCTTCATGAGCAGTAGACGTTTCAGTTCATCATGTTTGAACATCAAAGAGGTTAATGCGGGAATAGGCGCTAGGGCTAGCACATACCCATGAAGAGAGTCAGCCATGAGAGTCAAGTAACTCACAAGGGAAAAAAAGGAGAAGAGAAGAAAAGCCAAGAAACGAAATGAGAAGGCATAAGTTGTAGACATACATATACGGAAGAGGGACACCATTTACGAGGCAGTGACCGGTGGTCTTCTCCATGCATAATGGAACGCGTGTATCGACCCGATCATATAAGTATGACTATAAGGTTATCTTACGATTAACCTCATAGTCAGGGGACTAATGTTGATACATGAAAAATAGTTTCCCTCCACTTGGATGGGGTGCCCCAAAGAGGGGAAAGGCCATACACAAAACATGGGGACTGAGGCCCAAGTCCACCAAGGAAGTATCCATAAGATGGAAGGGACAATGAAGGAATTAAAAAGAAACAAGAAGGTTATATTAGAGAAGGGATGGCATTAATAGTAATTAAGGAGGTTTAGGACACATGGAAAGATGTCATAAAAAGAAGGGGCTTTTGGAAAGTCTATATAAGGGAGGAAAAAGTACAATGGAAAGACAACTCTCTCTCATACTATTCTAAGAAAAGTAAGATCATCTTGGTGCACTAGGACGGGTAGGACCTAACGAGAATTCTAGTATTAACACATACCTTAGTGGACGGAATTAGTTTGGGTTTGCCAGTATGTGAACGGGTACGCATACCTTGCAAGCTCAGCAGAAATTCACTAAACCAACCAGTACGCATACAGGTATGCATACTATGGTTCCCGAACTTGGATACATATATGCAAGTACGCATGCTATGCTTATATCCAATTGTTCTAAACTCTATTTCAATCATTAAAACATTCTCGGAAGACGACAATAGCTGTCTCACACAAACTATTAGCTTCAAAGCAATTTTCAAGTGATTGAATGATCAATACGAAACATTCTGAGTCTACATCAAATGATTGTCTCACACAAATCATGTAAGATGTTACAAGGCGATTTTCACATGATCATCTTTTGAATTTCGTCAAGAATATAAGATGAACTTGGTTAAAGCGAAAGCTTACCAACTCATATTTCGAGAAATATGTAAGCGAGTTAAATTCAACTCGAAATATCAAATGTGCATAATTGAAGTCCGTTAGAGCATTGCTCGGTCGAACTCGCATGCGTTGTTATCTCAAGCATGTTTTTCAATATTAGTGATCAAAACTATATGTCTTGATTTCTAGTTTACTTATGACTAAGTCTCGGTCTAGGATAGTCAAGTGTAGTTGAAGCTCCAGACTCCATGGCGATCATCTTACGAAGACGAAGAACTACTCGAGGAACCGGTGGAACTTGATCCGACTAAAAGGTATGTCGATACTTGAACTTATCTATCAATCGAAAGTCTATTTTATCTCCTACTCTTGAGACAAAGTCGTTTAAGTATGATAGTTTTCATACATACACATTTGCTTTTTCGAGCCGAGTTTACTCGCCTATCTTTTTCTCGAAATATGTGTTGGTAAGCTTTCGCTTTAACCATTTTCATCTTTACCCGTGACGAAAGTCATGATGACGTTTCAATCTTGAAAATAGCTTTGATGACGATAGTCGTGAATAACGATTGTTATAACATTATAGAAGAATGTTTCAATGATTGAAATGTAGAGTTGAGATTACCATCTATGGATATAAGCATGTATAGTGTGTTCGCACATTAGTGTATAAATCCATGTACCGGAATCCAAGTGTGTGCATATGTGTGCATGTTGTATTGGTGAAGGAGACAGGTTGAGTACGCGTACCCGCGGAAGTTTTCATACTGAAAATTTCTTCTGGAGTTTGTAAGTTTGCAAACTAGTAAACCAGTCACCTTAGGTACGCGTACCCATGGAAGTTTTCGAACCGAAAATTTCTGCTGAGTTTTTAAACTCAAATCCGGTAGCTAAGGTACGCATACCCGTACGTGTACTCAAGCTGGTGATATCTCAAATCGGTAGTTCATGAACTTAAAACAATAAATTATAAGGAATGCAATCTTTGCAAACCGTGGCTATATTGTTCATGAATTGATTCAAGTGGATAAAACCGATTTTGTTTCAATTGTGTCTATGAATAAATACCTAAGCAATTGAACAACTCTTCAACTAGTTCTTATGAGTCATTTGAACTAGTTATGAGAAAGATGAATACGGTTAATATGAAAGTGCTCATATGGCTAACCATTGGTTAACTATTTGTGAACCAACTAAGTGTACACGTTTAGGTACGGTTACTCAAAATTAAATGAATACATTTCATTTGTGTGTGTGACAAGCTAAGTTTCGATCTAACGGTTGAAAGATATTAGCTTGGTTGAATCAGGTTTTTCATCTAACAATGAATATTGAATGCTTTGTTACGAAGGTAACTTAGATTGCAAACCCTGATTTAAAACTACATAAAAGACATTTAGCATCTGGAAAAACTAATCCCCACACCTCCTGTGTGATACTACTTGGTTTTCTAGAGTCGATTCTCCTTTAACCTTAGGTTTCTTATCGAGACCCTGTAGGTTAACGACTGAAAGACTTCATTGGGATTGTGAAGCCAGAAGAAACTACTTTTCTTGTAGTTGAGCGATCTGATCTTGCCATTTTCTATCGTACGAGTTCAACTGAATAATTGGGTTGAGATATATCTCCGATAGGGAAAGATAAAAAGAAATCACAAACATCTTCGTCTCATAGTTTGTGATTCCATAATATCTAGTTTCGCTACCATATGATTTAGATTATTGTGAGGTAATTGATAATACTAGGTTGTTCTTCGGGAATATAAGACTGGTTTATCAATTAGTTCATGTTCACCTTGATTTATCAAAAGACGGAACAAAAACTCTTGGGTATTTCTGAGGGAGACATATTTGTTCAATTTTATAGACTTTTCTGTGTGAGACAGATTTGTCTATTAAGTCCTCAAGTTTGGGTCGTAGCAACTCTTAGTTGTGGGTGAGATCAGCTAAGGGAATCAAGTGCGTAGTATCCTGCTGGGATCAGAGACGTAAGGAGCGCAACTATACCTTGAATCAGTGTGATATTGATTAGGGTTCAACTGCAGTCCAGACCGAAGTTAGTTTGTAGTAGGCTAGTGTCTGTAGCGGCTTAATACAGTGTGGTGTTCAATCTGGACTAGGTCCCGGGGTTTTTCTGCATTTGCGGTTTCCTCGTTAACAAAACTTCCGGTGTCTGTGTTATTTCTATTCCGCATTGTATTTTGTTATATAATTGAAATATCACAGGTTGTGTGTTGTATCGATCAATTGTGAAATCCAACCTTTGGTTGTTGATTGGAAATTATTGATCCTTGGATATTGGTCTTTGGTACCATCCAAGTTTATATCTCTTGTATTTAATCAAGACTCGCATATTTGCTTGAGTAAGAATTAAATCAAGAGATAGAGATATAAACTCTTTGATATACTTTTCTATTAATTAAGTCTAACTGTCTAGTTGATTCTCCTAAAAGTATATTGGAATTTGTCCATACAGATTGCTAATCGAAATATTGGGTGAGGTTGTTAGACCCCCGCTTTTTCAAAGTCTATATAACTATACGACTTTTATCTCAAATAGGAGATATAGTAGATAACTTTTAAGTGATAGATGAGTTCAAGTCTCCACATACCTTTTGTTGATGAAGTTCCACAAGCTCCCCTTAGTAGTTCTTCGTCTTAAATCGATGAACGTCGTGAAGTCTAATGCTCAACTACACTCACTATCCTAATCTGAGACCTAGCTACAAGTAGACTAGAATTCAAGACCTATAGTTTTGACAACTAAACTTGACAAACAAGCTTGAGATAACAACGCTTGCGATTTCGACCGAACAGTGCTTTAACAAGATGTTGGAGATGATGTAACTAATGTTGTTGTGGATGCTAATGCCCTTGTTAACAACACCAATCAGGCTCCTTTACATTCTCTAAATACATATTTTTAACTAATTTATAATATCCTGAATTTCCTTTACAGTTTCATTAGTTTTTGCATCACTGATTTTTGTTTTGCTTATATTAGCTCTAGTTATAAACTATGCTTTTCTAAATTTTTTGTTTGCTATTCTGCAACTATTTCTAATTTTAAGTTCTTTAAAAACATGATATCTCACGGAATGTGCAGGGGATAGGTCCTCAATCACTAGGAATCACTTAGGATACTTAATAAAATCTAACAATCCAGATATGATCTTTGTAACTGAAATGGAAGCAAATTTACAAAATATGAAAAAGATTACCAGACGTGCAACATCTATTCAGATAACTGAAAAAGTTACGGTAAAAATTGATTGATTATTAGGATCAAAGTCAAGTAATTCGGATTAACACACAAATGTATTTACTTTATTATAATATAAAAAAATTATAATGCAGAAGTAAAGTAAATAACACAACACAAGATTTTATTAACGAGGAAACAACAAATGTAGAAAAACCCCGGAACCTAATCCAGTTTTGAATACTCTCAGAATTAAGCCACTATACAAAATCTAATACCAACTTCGTATAGTTGAGACCAAGTAGACTATCCGTAGCTACTTAGTTTCCTCAGTATCCCTGCACCTTCAACTTCTAGAGTCACGCACGTGAATTGCGTACTCCTTTGGACGCCTTAAAAAAGAATGCTCAAAACAAATTTAGTAAGTTGTTATGTATTTGTGAGTTTGCACAAATTAAACTTTTAAGCATAAGTCCTATGGTCTTCTAATCTAGCATCTATATTGGAAGCTAGAGTAACCTCCTAAGTCCTACGGTAGTGCTAATATAGTATTTTAGTCGCAGAACCAAACTGCAAAGCTACCCTGAATAGTTCAACATGATTATTTTTTTTTCTGTTTTTCGCAGAATGGAACAACGCTTGACCAGTCAAATAGGTTGACTGTGCTAAACCAATCTGCGGGTGCGCTGAACCAAACAGCGCAGCTAAACCCATTTCAACAAGAAAACTTGACTTATTCTTCATTTCTTTCTCCGCCAAGAACTGTGATAGGATTTGGGAAAACCATATATGTAAAACCGCAATCGCACGGTGTCTAACTAGTAGACGGAGAAAAGTATGGGTCGAACCCACAAGGAGCGGTGGAAAGTACTGTAACTAATATCTCTAATAAAACAATCCAGAAATGATATTTTTAGATTTTTAGAATTGAAAACGGAATAATAAAATCAAATCAATGGGAAAGACGATAACCAGGGTTTTATGGTGTCCACTACTATTTATATTCAATTACTGAAAAGAGACAATACTAAAATATTTATTTATTCAGTGTTCTATTGACATCACCTATTTTATGCATAGAGTCACAAATACAATAGGATACAAGAAGCATAGCACATCAAAAGATTAAATCCAAGCATGCACCATCAAAATGTATTATCGAGAAAATTACGAAACTAATTTTAGTTCACAAATATTATTTGACTATCCTAAGCATAACCTATCAAAGAAATGAATCCAAGCATGGACTATCAAACAATGAGACAAATATAATTACAAAACTACCGATTACGCGCGTATGAGGCTGCTTTGAACCCCGTGAAGCAACAACTAATATCACCTTTTGTTAATAACCAAAATTATTGAATCAATAAATCAATTCATAATAGCCTGCAAAACATATATATCTCAAATTAAATCGTTCTTACGCTCAAAGTGGTTTCTATCATAAACTCTAGTTACAAAAAGTTTAGCAACACATAATTATGGGTTTCTCAAAACCCATCAAAAATAATAACAAAGAAGGAACGATCAAACCAATGTCATCTTCTTCGTCGTTCCTTGTTCTTAACCTCTAAGACACCTCCGCAGCCTCCTTTTCCTTCTCACGATTCTGTCTTCAAGCCTTCAAGCTCTTTGGCCGTCATCCTCCCTTATTTTCTCCTCTCTATGCTTATGTATATAGGGCTGTAGAAGATAATATGGACCCATTTGTAGCTTCCAGGCCCACTCCATCCAACTATACCTAACTTCCAAGTTCAGCTACTGCCAAAGTCCGACCAACCCTTTCCATCTTCTCGTTAATAGCGTTGATCCAGCCACTTTCTAAACCCGGTATCTCTGAAGTTGGCCACAACACCAACCAATTCTGTCCATTTAAATCTGGTCACTCTCAGGCCAAGAATCCCAAGAATCAGATCCTTCTCGTACACAACCCAAAACCAAGGCAGTTTGATCACCAGTTCTTCACTATTTTGTCACTCATAATCAAATTGCATGGAAGCTTTCACTGTCATTTCCTTGAACCTTGGAAGCTTTATGTATACATCCACCATTTGCAATCATCCATGCATTCGCTGTCTAGAGAACTCGAACACCACTGAGTAACTGAAGTTAAAGCATCAGAAAACCCCACAATTTTGTCGATGCAGCAGACTCGAAATCAATCACCACTGCCTGCACTGCAACCGATTCAATCCTTCCCGATTTTCAGTCCGTCCATTGATCTTTCATGGTAGGCCAACACCAGCATCTCAATTCCTCGTCTCAGCTGCCCAGCTCGACCGAAAAAAAGCAACTTTCATCAAGCCACAACACCACCTCGGCTTCTGCAATCCAACTGATTCTCCAACAGACTTAAACAAACTCAACTTCAGACCACCGTGTATGAAACCCAAAACTCAGTTGCCACCTAAAATCAGTCACGGGAAGACCCGAGCCTTCGCAACATCACCGATACCGAGTCTGTTTTGAATCCATTGTACATTCACAGCCCTCTTCATTTCCGTTAGCAGGTCTGTCTACAAAGCCACCGCTATGTGAACACCACTTCTAGCGAATTCTTCCATCTTCAGTTAGATTTTGATGCTCATACAAAACACCAACCAAAACCCCAACTTCCGCAATTATTCAGCCAATAGTATCCACAGTTATTCTCCATCTTCGCTACTGCAATATGGTTGAACACCACAGTCCCAATCTCTCGCAGTACTTTCACGGACCAACACCGTGAAGATTTGGTAACAACAACTGCTTGGATCTCTTTCCTTGGGATAAGAACATTACCAGTCGCCTGCACTGCTCAGCCTTCAGTTACATGCAGTTGAAACTCTATTCATGCATTACTTATTAACGATCGGTACCTTGAACACAACACATTCAAGTATTGATTCACTGCAGTTTAAAGCTCGCACGAGACCGGGAGCTCCCAATTAAACGTCCAACAACACTGACGAAAAACGATTCAGCCGACACTCGTTTCAGACAATGGTTACTAGAGAATAACAACCAGTGAGCTTGGTTCCATGCCGAGAACCCTTGGTTGAAAACTCGAGACATGAAAGAGGGCTGAAAATGCTTCTTAGTGTACACCACTATAGCATGTACTCCTCCTGTCTCAACCACACAAGTGCATCCAAGACTTCAACAGCTCACGTTTCCCGGACCTTGATGTGCTGGCCGCTATTTTGAGTAACTGGCGCAATTAATTTACACGCCGTGATCTCCTTCCGGCACCGTGAGTAATATTTTCATTGTTTTCACGGTAAACGTCATTTGAGCTCTTATTTAAGCCGTTTATTTTCTGGTAACCCAATTCACTTGTAATTTCAACAAAAGCACTAAAATGTTATTATTAGCCAAAATATCGAGTCCTAACTAATATAAATATGGGTATAAAATATAGCACCTACGTGCCGCACTTATATTTTGTTAGTCCTCGAGCAAAATAAATAATAGACCCGCTCAACAGCTGACTATAATAAAAAAAAATTAAAGACCCGTTCAACAGCTGATCATAAGATGATAAGAAAATACCCAAAAAATAGACCAGCTCAACAACTGATCAAATGCAAAACTTTAAGACCCGCTCAACAACTGGTCATATCATTCAATTCTTTTTATTTTATTTTTTTTGTTTAAATCAAAATTCCTAACGAAAGTGCCACTCCCCCACACTTTAACATTACATTGTCCTCAATTTAGTTGAGTCATCTAACATAGAAATTAAGATGGGAAATTCAAGCAAACAAATAAAAGATATGGAGGAAAGAGAAAATATTTGATGGGTTGACTCCCGTGAAGCAAAATCGTATGGGTTGACTCCCATAAAGCATAATCTTTATATCCCTGTTTGCGTATGCAAGGAATCTCAAATAAGGTGATGATACACCAAAGTAAGTTGCAAAGTATAGATACAAGTCTGAAAAGTTGGGGATCAATCCAACAAATCAGGTCATCTGCGAATATGAACCTGCAAACACTATAAACCTCCAAAAATATGTGTAAATCCATTCCCAAAAGAAAACAATCCTTAGTTGAGATAAATAAATCAGTCACATGGACAAAAAAGATAGAATGTATATTATTTTCTATTCGGGAAACACACTCTAAGTCGGGCTCAAGATCATCTGAAATAATTCCAGTCAACACATTACTTTCACTAGAAATCAGAGGAGGCAATGTGTTGACAATGTAAAAGGGTATTGGATTATCAAACCTAACACAGTAGTTTAAAAATGTATCTAATGGTTCAAGTTTATGAAAATCAGTAACTCCTAAATCTGGTTTTAAGTCTGCGAAAATAACTTCCACTGTTGATTTACCTTGGTTAACCATTGGAGAACACGATGAATTGTGTTAGAGCACTGCTCGGTCGAACTCGGAACCGTTGCTACGCCAAGATTGTTTGTAAAGTTTAGTTTCCAAAACTATAAGTCTTGATTTCTAGTCTACTTATAGCTAAGTCTCGGATTAGGATAGAAAGTGTAGTTGAGCATTAGACTTCACGGTGTTCATCGACTGAAAACGAAGAACTACTAAGGAGAACTTGTGGAACTTCATCAACAAAAGGTATATGGATACTTGAACTCATATATCACTCAAAAGTATATCTACTCTATCCCCTATTTGAGATAAAAGTCGTATAGCTATGTAGACTTCAATTATGCACATATTTCTCGAAATATGTGTTGGTAAGCTTTTGCTTTAACCAAGTTCATTTTACATTCTTGACGAAAGTCAAAAGATGATCATGTGAAAATCTCCTGGTAACATCTTACATGATTTGTGTGAGACAACCATTTGATGTAGACTCAGAATGTTTCGTATTGATCATTCGATCACTTGAAAATTACTTTGAAGCTAATAGTTTATGTGAGACAGCTATTGTCGTCTTCCAATAATGTTTCAATGGTTGAAATGAAAGTTTAGAACAATTGGATATGATCATAGTATGCGTACTTGCATATATGTAGTCCAAGTCCGGGAACCATGGTATGCATACCCTTATGTGTACTGTTGGTTTAGTGAAAGTCCGGGAACCTTGTACGCATACTGGTACGCATACTGGAATGAGGTTCAGTACTGGGAATTTCTGCTGAGTTTGGAAGGTATGCGTACCCGTTCGCATACTGGTGAACCCAAACTAAGTCCGGCCACTAAGATATGCATACCCGTTTGCATACTTGAGTGGATAATGTTATAAAATCGGTTTTTTCATGAACTAATACATTTATATAATAAGGAATGCAATCTTTTGCGAACCGTGGCTATAATGTTCATGACTTGATTCGAGTGAATCAAAATCGATTTTTCTTCAATTGTGTCTTGTATACCTCAATGAGAATATAAACAATTGAAAAACTCTAGAACTAGTTTCGAGTCATTTGAACTAGTTATGGTTAAGATGAATGAGGTTGATATGAAAGTGTTCATATGGATAACTTCGGTTAACTATTGTTGAGCCAAAAAAGGTGTACACGTTTAGGTACGATTACTCATATATAAATGAAGTCACTTTTCATTTGTGTGTAACAAGCTAAGTTCGATCTAACGGTTGAAATATATTAGCTTGAGTCTAATCATGTTTTCATCTAATGGTGAATATTGAATGTTATATTACCAAGGTAACATTGATTGCAAATCCTGATTTGAAGACTATATAAAGGAGAACTCTAACAACTGGGAAACCTAATCCCTACACCTCATGTGTGATTATAGTTTCGACTAGAGTCGATTCTCCTTTAACCTTAGGTTTTTCCAAAACTCTATAGGTTAACAACTTGAAGACTTCATTTGGATTGTGAAGTCATACCCAACTATTTTCTCTGTAGTTGCGCGTTCTGATCTTGATGTTTTCTATCGTGATTGAGTACTACCTTCTCTAAAATTTGCTCGAGATTTAATATCCGATGGGCAAGATAAAAAGTAGTCACAAACATGTTCGTCTCATTGTTTGTGATTCCACAATATCTTGTTTCGCTACCATACGATTAATATTATTGTGAGGTGATTGATATTTCTAGGTTATTCTTCGGGAATATAAGTCTGATATACCAATTGGTTCTTGTTCCCCTTGATTTATCAAAACACAAAACAAAACTCATAGGTTTATCTGTGGGATACAAATTTATCTATTCAATAGACTGTTCTGTGTGAGACAGATTGGTTTATCAAGTCTTCGACTTTGGGTCGTAGCAACTCTTAGTTGTGGGTGAGATCAACTAAGGGGATCAAATGCGTAGAGTCCCGTTGGGATTCAGAGGCATAAGGAACACGACTGTACCTTGATCAGTGTGATATTGGTTAGGGATCAACTACATTCCAGTCTGAAGTGAACTTGGAGTAGGCTAGTGTCTGTAGCGGCTTAATACAGTGTGGCGTTCAAAGTCCCGGGGTTTTTCTGCATTTGTGGTTTCCTCGTTAACAAAACTTCTGGTGTCTGTGCTATTTCTTTTCCGCATTATATTTGTTTATATAATTGAAATATCACAGGTTGTGCGTAAGTTCAATCATTTGTGAATCCAACCTTTGGTTGTTGATTAAATTGACCGACTCTTGGATATTGGTTTTTGATACCGTCCAAGTTATTTCTTATATTCAATCGGGTTCACAAATTCCTATTTGTTTGATTGCAGATTGAATTGAGAACTTGTAGTGAGAACGGGTATGAGAGAAATCTAGGGTTTCTAGGGATCATAATTTCATATGGGAGAAGCTAAATTCATGACGTTCTTCATGTTCTTGTCTAAAGTCAAAGCAACCATGGCGGTGGATGTTTATGGAAGAAGAAGAAGAACAAAGGAAGAGGTAAACTCTTCGTAATATGTCTTGTTGTTTCTAACGTCTAGTGGTATACATAACTAGTTTATTATATGATGTTTGTTGATGTAATAACTTGTTATGATAATGAAGTATTCTCGGGGTGGTTTTGGCCGTGGATGTAGCCTACAAAGGTGAACCACGTAATCTTTGTGTCGTGTGTGATTGTCTATTATCATATTGATCATATATTCGTGCTAGTATTATTCGATCATGATAATCTAAAGATGTAAGAAACGGATTCGAGCTAAGTTATCTAAAGTAGGATGTTTCATGGAATTTATACTTCCATGGAAACATACCGGTTCGAGATGAACGTAACCTCGGTTGCCCGACAATACCTTGGCCCATACTTGTATTCCCAAAGCGTCATCTCAGCTGACATCTCGCGCAAAGAATCCATCATCCTCAAAAAAAAAAAAAAAACACCCGAAAAGAAACACTAAAACAAAAACAGGTAAAATAAAACTAAAAAAAATCTAAAGAAGAATATATACAAAAATACAAATTACAAAAACTAATTACAAAATTCCACAACCGCTCCCCGGCAGCGTCGCCAAAATTGATAGGAATTGGGAAAACCTTATATGTAAAACCGCAATCGCATGGTGTCTAACTAGTAGACGGAGGCAAGTACGGGTCGAACCCACAAGAAGCGGTGGAAAGTATTGTAACTAATATCTCTAATAAAACTATCCAGAAATGATATTTTTAGATTTTTAGAATTGAAAACGAAATAATAAAATTAAACTAATAAAATCAAATCAATGGGAAAGATGATAACCAGGGTTTTACGACGTCCACAACTATTTCTATTTAATTACTAAAAAGAGAAAAATCTAAAATATTTATTTGTTCACTGTTCTATTGACATCACCTATTATATGCATAGAGACGCAAATATCACTAGTGTACGAGAAGCATAGCACATCAAAAGATTAAATTCAAGCATGCACCATCAAGATGTATTAGCGAGAAAATTATACGAAACTAATTTTAGTTCATAAATAGTATTTGGCTACCCTAAGCATAACCAATCAAAGAAATGAATCGAAGCATGAACTATCAAACAATGAGACAAATATAATTGCAAAACTATAGATTACGCGCATGAGGTTTTGAACCCAATGAAGCAACAACTAATATCACCTTTTGTTAATAAACAAAATTATAGAATCAATAAATCAATTCATAATAGCCTCCAAAATATATGTATCTCAAATCAAATTGTTCTTATGCTTGTTAATAAACAAAATTATAAAATTAATAAATCAATTCATAATAGCCTCCAAAATATATATATATATATCAAATCAAATCAAATTTTTCTTATGCTCAAAATGACTTCTACCATATATCCTAGTTACAAAAAGTTTAGCAACACATAACTATAGGTTTCTCAAAACCCTTCAAAAATAATAACAAAGAAGGATCCATCGAACCAATGTCGTCTTCATCGTCGTCCCTTGTTTTTAATCTCTAAGATACCTCCGCGGCATCCTTTTCCTTCTCACGATTCTGTCTTCAAGCCTTCAAGTTATTTGTCCGTCGGCCTCCCTTCTTTTCTACTCTTTCGCTGATGTATATAGGGTTGTAGAATATAATATGGACCCAGGTGTAGCTGCCAGGTCCACTCCATCCAACAAAACCTAAGTTCCAAATTCAGCTACTGTCAAAGTCCGGCCACCCCTCTCCATCTTCTCGTTAACACCGTTGATCCAGCCACTTTTTGAACCCGGTCTCTCTGAAGTTGGCCACAACACCAACCAATTATGTCCATTTAAATCTGGCCACTCTTAGGCCAATAGTCCCAAGAATCATATCCTTCTCGTCAGTGTTGTAGCAAAGGTTTTAGGGGCCCTAGGCAAACTTACTGAAACGGGGGCCTATATAAGCAAAATAACAAAAATTTTGGCAATTTGATATAAAACTATTATAGATTATCAGGCGACACTGCAAAAAAAAAAAAAAAAAAAAAAAAAAAAAAAAAAAAAGCAAATTCCTTATCTCATGATAATAATTAATCTTCCTGCCGTTTCCGACGTGGAATCTTCAATTATACTATCAAAATCAGTGTTATTTAATATCTCAATCTCAATGAATAAATTTCCAACTCATTCAACCTTTCTTGTGACATCGTCACCGGAGGTAATTCTTGATTAACTTCAACTTCGAAAAATTTCATTCGGCTGCGGTGACTGTAACTGGAATTGTCAACAAGATTCGGTACACAATAAACGCATTCGGTTAGTAACCTTCCATATCCTTTAAGAAATTCAATGGTTCAATTGCTTTACCGGTTTCGACTATCAGATAACTTTGCAAAACATTTAATTCCTCATATAAGTCATGCCCATTAATATCAGAACTCATATCATGTTTCAGATGATTTTCAAGATTAATACAAGAAGCCATTAAGATATCATCATCAAGAGAACATAACTGATCAACATTATATAAGAATCCAAAAATTTATGTGAACTCTTGAAATTGTTCAAATCTACTAGTCAGTGAAGATATAGCTTGATCTAATATGTAATTGAAATAGTTAACTCTAAAGTAATCTTTACCCGATGGCGGTGCTTCTTCAGGTACACTTTCATCATCAAAATGTCTTGTTCTTTTAATTATGTGTTTTTCTGGAAAATTAGGTACAATCCCCATTGTTGTGGCGACCGTTGTAGCTTCAATCAACAAATTCTCAAATCCAGTCTTTCTATAGTTGTCAATGAAAGAAACAAGATCTTTAAATCGCTTCACGGCAGTATCGAGATGCATATCCTTATTTTGAAGCAACTTACTAACTGAATTAACCACAAGCAGTAGATGGTGCCAAACAACCATCCCAATTATAAATTCAAAATTTTCAAATTCATTCTCTAATAGTGAAGAAGCTTCAGCTCTTGTTTCGGGAATAAACTCACTTGACTCTCACAAGTAAAGTAAAGCCTCTTGAATTTTGGGTGCTTGGAATCGTATTTCTCTAATAGCCTCAGTATGGCCTTCCGATCGAGTATCTGACAATACTTTAACTGTGAGACCACCAACCTTATCTGGATACACCTGCCAACGCTTAGTAGATGCTGAAAAAAACTTATACAAATGTTGGACAACCTTGAAAAATGTTACTGCCTTAGGACATGATTTAGCCATATCCAAAATCAAAATATTGAGACTATGACAAGCACATGGCATGTAAAATGCTCTAAGATTTACCTCAAGTAACCTATTTTGCACCCCCTTGTTCTTTGCACTCATATTAGATCCGCTATCATATCCATGTCCTCTAATATCATCAATGTTAAGATTAAGCTTGAGCAAAATAGCTTAACTTTTACTTATCATCAAAAAGGAATATTCATGGATCTTCTAATCATTGCCGATACAAAAAAACAAGAAATCAATAATTTTTGGAGGGATTAAAACAAACCCTATAGAAACAAACGTACAAGTTGGGGGGCCCTAGTATTTGAGGGCCCTAGACCCTTGCCTAGCTTGCCTATAGCCAGCGACGTCCCTGCTTCTCGTACACAACCCAAAACCAAGGAAGTTTGATCATTAGTTCTTCACTATTTTATCACTCATAATCATCTTCACTATTTTATCACTTATAATCAGATTGCATGGAAGCTTTCACTGTCATTTCCTTGAACCTTGGAAGCTTTTAACAACCGGACTAAACGTTTCAGAGTAATCGATCCCCTCTTATTGATTGTAGCCTTTTGAAACTAAGCGAGATTTAAGACGTGCAATTATATCATCAGGATTTCGTTTGATACGAAATACCCATTTACATCCAATAATATTCATAGAAGGATCATATGGTACTAGTGACCATGTACCATTTCGAATCAATGCATTGATCTCGTCATCGGAAGATATACGCCATTTTGGATCTTTATGAGCCTGTGAAATACAAGTAGGCTCAAGAAGTGAATCACATACCAGTGCGTATTTTGAATTAGGCTTAAAAATGCTATCCTTAGCCCCAGTCACCATTGGATGTATTGCAGACTCTGGTAGGTATGTGGTTGTAGTTGAAGTAGGTGTTGTAGTAGGTGCTAGACCAAACATTGCAGCAGGCACAGATTCTGTCGGCTGGAAATGAGAAGACTGATCGATGTCAGCATGTGCAGGTGATGTCAGTTGTACAGGTGCAGGTGTTGTCGGCTGTTCATCATAACATTTTCTGTCATAGCTGGTGCTGGCGGCTGTACATGAGCAATTTCTGGCAGTATTAGGCACTGGCAGCTGCAGATGGGAGATGGCAGTATTAGGCACTGGCGGCTGCATATGGGAGCAGGTTCTGTCAGAGGTAACAAGAATCTCTGTCGGCTGGACATCAACTTGAGTGCTGCTAGGGGACGATTCAGACTGATCGTGGGGAAACTGATCGTTACCAATTGACACAACAGAAACTAGATTTTCCAATCTGATTTGAGTGGATAGTAGAACTAGTGGTCAATACCGGTGGTAAAGACAAACTCAGGGGAGTAGAAACAGGTACCTGTGAAGATGTCGATGCCGGAGAAGGTGATGATGCAGACGCAAAAGGGAAAGTGGTCTCATCAAAAACAACATGACGACTGACGTATATCCGTCCTGTAGGGATGTGCAGACATTTGTAACCTTTCTGGGATGGACTATACCAAATAAAAACACAAGGAGAAGAAAGCGGTTCCATCTTATGATATGGTCGTAGGTAAGGATAACACAAACAACCAAACACACGAAGCAAAGTGTAGTCTGGTGGGAGACCAAAAAGAGCTTCATATGGAGAAGAATTATTGATAGAAGTGGAAGGAACACGGTTCATTAAATAACAAGCAGTGTAAAAAGAATCATACCAATACGAGGATGGTACATAATCCATGTTTAGAATTGTAAGACCAGTTTCACGAATATGACGATGACGACGTTCCACTAAACCATTTTGTTCCTAGGTATGTGGACATGAAAATCTATGAAAAATACCAAGTTGCTGAAGATGCGGAGTAAGTTTGCGATACTCAAGTGCATTATCAGATTGAAATTTTTTGATTTTTCGATTAAAAAGATTTTCAACATGCTTTTGAAACAAAAAGAATAGAGAAAAGACATCAGACTTTTGAGACATAGGAAACATCCAAGTAAAACAACTAAACGCATCAATAAATATGATATAATATATGTATCCTTCATTAGATAAAATATGAGAAGGTCCCCACACATCGGAGACAATTAAATCTAATGGATTCAAATAAGTAGTATTACTAGGATTAAAAGGTAACTTATGACTCTTATGTTCATGACAAGATGAACAAAACTTAATAGTCTGACTAGAAACTGGAAGTGAAAACTGAGAGACGACTTTACGAACTGTACACATCATTGGATGTCTCAATTTATAGTGTCAGTCTTGTAAGGAAGCACGTTCTCCTATGCAAACTTTAGGAGACTTAAACGAATCATCGAGTTGATAGAGACCACCCTTCCTACTGCCGCGAAGAAGAACCGTCCCAGTACATCGATCCTTCACAAGACAAAAATTCGGATGAAATTCAAATAAGACATTATTATCAGTAGTGAAACTAGATACTGACAAGATATTATGAGAAATTTGTGGTGCAAAGAGGGCATTTCGAAGCTGCAACTTACGGTTGGGAGTTCCCAAAATAAAGGATCCAACATTAGAAATTGGAATAGAAGAGCCATTACCCATTTGAATTTGATCAGGACCAGTATACTCGGTTGAAAACTAAAGACGAGAAAGATCATTTGTTATATGATCTGTGGAACCACTGTCCGGAGTCCATGGAGGAGTTGGCAATAAACCAGTTTGAGCAGTATAAGCACGAGGTGCGGAAGCTGGTGGTTGGCGTCGAGGAGGACAAAAACTACGATCAAAGCGGTTCCAACAGTCTGGAGCTTCATGGTTTTTGCGACCACATAATTGGAAAGGGATCTCTGAAAGAACAGAATTGCGTTGAGATTGGTTGGTACTATTATTTGATGTGATTCGTAGATAGTGGTAAAAGTGGTTCGATTCTCAGACTTGTGAAGGATATTGATTAGACTTAAATTCTAATATTAAAATAGAAATCTCACTAAAAATTATAGCAAACTCAATCAAAGATGATATCAATACTAAAAGAAACATTGAGGCTAAGATTCCACTATTTTACAAGTTCAAAGTGATTAAACTAATTCTTATATTTATGCAATTTTCTTGTTTAATTTGATTCTAAAATATTGCAACAATTAGATTTTCAAAAGTAATAATTGTAAATACCAAGTATGAAGCATCAAAAGTCTTAAAACTAAGCATACTCCATCAAAATAGATCACAATCACTCAAATAAAAATCTTCAATAATAGTTCAAGGAAAATAATCATATAATTATTGCAAATAAAAAGATAAAATAGAATATACCACTTTTTGTTGGAAAAATAGCTTCCTCTATCGCCTCAGCAATGGAGTTTAGCTCCTCATATTAATCATGATCTCAAAATGTGTGTTTGTTGCTCAAAAGATGATTAAAAGAGTGAAAAGTAATAACACAGACTGTTTGCAACAGTGTATTGGTGTTGCAAAACAGCTGTTACAATGGAACTGTTACAGAAAAACTGTTGCTTTGTCACTGATTTTAAGACCCTAAAATAAGACTGCCCTGAACAGCTTAATGTTCTTCAGCTGTTAAACAACGACACTGTTCTGCGACTGTTTACCGAGTGTCAATGTTCTTCGCGTTCTTCTTCTTCAGCAGCAGCAGCAGCAGAAGCAGAGTTTTGTAAAGCTCTGATTTCTTCTTCTCTGGCTCTCCTTAGGTTCCCAAACTCTCGACACCTCTTCTATATGACCCAAGACATCTATTTATATCAAAAATACCGATTAAATCTCTCCCAAATCTTCCAAAATCTCTTTCCTTCTCTTCACGGCCAAGTTGCGGCAATTTCTTGTTTTAGGATTTCTACGCGTTTCTGAGTTTTCCTTTTTATTCTAAACTCTTCCTTAGATAGATACAAATCTTTGGGAAGGTTTACAGCATTTTAATCTCTCTAAAATTCCCTAAAACAGGTCACACACGTGACTTTCCATATTTTCTGTTGTGAGAAAAATCCGTCGATTGAGCCCAGTCTAATCGATTTAAACACCCATATCAGATTCCTAGACCCATAAGGAGTCTATCCTATGAAAATCAGAGGTTTAATCGACCTCAAACTCTTCCATATCACGATTGCCAAAACTGTTCTTTAACTGCACTTTTTTCCCGCCAAAATCCTGGTTTTTGAATGTTGAAGATGGTTGCCCCTTATCCAGAGTAGGGGTGCGATTAGCAACTTCCTGGACATAGGATACCCCTTAGTAATTAGGTTACCCCTTATCCAAAGTGAGAGTCTGAATAGAAAATGTCCTCCGGGTGCTTTCCGACAACTTTTCGAGCCAATTTTTACCAAAAATGTTTATTAGCCAAAATACCTACAAATAAATAAAACACCATAATAAGTACAAAAATGAGCCCTAACAATATATAGAATCGAGACAAATCGAACACAAAAATTTGTCTATCAAATACCCCTAAACTTATTATTTGCTAGTCCTCGAGCAAAAATAAAATAGAAATAAAATCCTAACTCACTGTTGCAGGCATCGTCGATTGCATTTAGCATATGCAATAAGCCTTTAAACCCCTAGGTGTCCCTAGTGGCGGAGTGTTGTCTCCGGAGGGCTTACCAGAGGTATACCCACAAAACCTTTATACTCCAGACCCTAGCTATCTACACAGAACCTTGGAAGGCACTAAAGAATCTCCTTGGTTGGCATACTTATTGACTACAGGAGGAAGTACCCTGATGTGAAATTCCAATTGTTGTACACGAGTTTGCACTCAAGCATACTAAAATTCATATGAAGTGACAGAGCTCTACTCAGATAGTCGCACTATGAACATCAATATCCGGAGTCAAAACTAATCACATGGATAGATCAAGAAGATGGATATATAAAAACATAGATGGTTTTGATGTTTACTAGGTGAACGGTGTTTCTCATATCTGTCTGAAGGCCTCCGCCAAAATGAACCTATCCTAATGGACTGAGATACTAGTCTGACTAATATCAACACACTGGCATATACAAGGGAACCAGTGATTGATAATCCTAACTCTAGGTCAACACAACTGGCATATACAAGGGTTCCAGTGGTCGACTTTATTGAATTTATTCCAGTTGGTCTGATGGTCTGGTCTCTTTTTTTTTTTTTTTTTGTATCTCAATCACTCTAATTCACCCTAGCATTGGTAACAACTTGAATCGTGAGCCCCACCTAATCACTTAGAGAGAAACATAGTTTAAAAACAAAACAAAATAAAAACAGAAGTGAAAGGACTCAACGAGATATGGTGAACTATCATGTTATTTCTAACACCTGAGCTCTGTGCTTTATGAATAGACTCTTTAGATGTTGTCATCTAGTCAGACTGGTCCTCAACTCCTACAATCAAAATGCTTCCATCCACTTAGATTGGTTAGTGCCATCCTTAATAGGGAAAATTTCTAGGCTGTGGAGTTTATTTATTGAACGAAAAGGTAACAAAAAGTTCTACCCCACCCCCAAACCTAAATCTAACATTGTCTCCAATGTTTCTAATCAAGAACAGTACCAAAAATATAAGTAACATGAGAAAATAGTAAAGAGAGAAGTCGAAAAGATAGTACATGGGTGAAGTGTAACCAAAAACCTACAAATAATTATACAACATACAAAATCGCCTCGATGGTCAATCAAGGTAAACAGGGTCTCCAGAGGGACCTCCTCAACATCACCTGTAGGAAAAGGCTCTAAAAAGGGCTTCAATCGCTGACCGTTAACCTTCGAAGAACTACTACCATCTGGTGTCTCAATCTCAACAGCGCCATGAGGAAAAACAGTACGGACCACAAAAGGACCGGTCCACCGAGAGCGCAACTTCCCGGGGAATAGATGCAAACGAGTGTCATACAGAAGAACTTTTTGACCTGGAGAAAATGACTTTCGTAAAATATTCCTATCATGCACAAGTTTCATTTTGTTCTTATACTCCTTAGCACTATCGTATGCATCTCTACGAATCTCGTCCAACTCATTGAGCTGGAGCTTTCTTTGAGCTCCTGCCTTGTCAAGTGAAAAGTTTAAGTTCTTAATACCCAATAGGCTCGATGCTCTGACTCACAGGCAGGTGACATGCCTTCCAAACACTAAACGATAAGGTGACATTCCAATGGGTGTCTTAAACGCAGTACGGTAAGCCCATAAGGCATCAGTAAGCCTCGACGACCAGTCTTTCCTATTTGGATTAACTGTTTTCTCTAGAATACGTTTAATTTCCCTATTGGAAACCTCTACCTGACCACTAGTCTGAGGGTGATATGGGGTTGCTACTTTATGGGTAATACCGTATTGTTTCATTAAAAGAGAAAACGGTCTATTACAAAAGTGTGAACCTCCATCACTAATTATAGCTCGCGGCGTACCAAAACGTGTAAGTATATTCTCTTTCAAAAACTGGACTACGACCCTGTGGTCATTCGTTTACACGGAACCGCCTCAACCCACTTAGACACATAGTCTACAGCGACAAGTATGTAAAGATAACCAAACGAAATAGGAAATGGACCCATAAAATCAATGCCCCACACATCAAAGACCTCAATCACTAAAATAGGGTTCAAAGGCATCATATTTCTACGGGAAATGGTTCCTAACTTCTGGCAACGCTCACAAGAAACACAATGACTATGGGAATCTTTAAACAACGAAGGCCAGTAAAATCCACACTGCAAAATCTTAGCAGCAGTCTTCTTAGCACTAAAATGACCCCCACATGCATGTTCATGACAAAAGGAGATAATACTAGACTGGTCACTCTCAGATACACATCTCCTAATAATCTGGTCCGGACAATACTTAAACAGATAAGGATCGTCCCAAAAGAAATGCTTAACCTCGGCTAAAAACCTAGAACGATCTTGCTTACCCCAATGTTGAGGGGTTCGACCAGTAACAAGATAATTCACTATATTTGCATACCAAGGTGATTGGGAAACAGAGAACAATTGTTCATCAGGAAAGCTATCCCTTATAGGAAGGGAATCACTAGGGGAACTAACAACTAGCCTAGACAAGTGATCTGCTACTACATTTTCTGCACCCTTTTTGTCTCTAATGTCTGGGGAAAATTCCTGTAACAATAGGATCCATCTAATCAATCTAGGTTTGGTATCCTTCTTAGATAAAAGGTATTTCAAAGCAGCATGATCTGTATAGATTATGATCTTAGAACCTAATAGGTAGGACCTAAACTTATCCAAGGCAAACACGATGGCTAAAAGTTCCTTCTCGGTAGTTGTGTAGTTCATTTGGGCATCATTCAGAGTTTTGCTAGCATAATAAATCACATGAAGTAATTTGTTTTCTCGTTGTCCTAAAACGACGCCTATAGCATAATCTGAAGAATCACACATAATCTCAAAGGGTAGGTTCCAGTTAGGTGCCTGGACTATCGGGGCAGTAGTGAGTAAAGTTTTAAGCTTCTCAAAAGCCTCTAAACAAGCATCATCAAAGACAAACTTAACATCTTTTGCAAGCAAATTGCAAAGAGGTCTAGAAATCAAGCTAAAATCCTTAATGAATCGACGGTAAAAACCTGCATGCCCTAGGAATGACCTAATATCTTTTACGGTTTTTGGGACCTGTAAAGTCTTAATAAGGTCAACTTTGGCTTTGTCTACCTCTATACCCTTGAAGAGACGATGTGCCCTAATACAATTCCTGATTTAACCATGAAATGGCATTTTTCCCAATTAAGCACTAAATTTTTTTCCTTACACCTAGTCAACACTAATGTCAAATGATGCAAGCACTCATCGAAAGATGAACCAAACACTGAAAAATCATCCATAAAGACCTCTAAGAACCGTTCTACCATATCAGAAAATATGCTCATCATACAACGCTGAAAAGTTGCAGGGGCATTACATAGCCCGAAAGGCATGCGTCTATACGCAAAGGTACCAAAGGGACAGGTAAAAGTGGTTTTCTCTTGGTCTTCTGGGGCAATAACGATCTGATTATAACCGGAGTAGCCATCTAAGAAGCAATAGTGACTATGTCCAGCTAATCGCTCTAGCATTTGGTCGATAAAAGGAAGGGGAAAGTGATCCTTCCTTGTGACCTTGTTCAATTTCCTATAGTCAATACACACACGCCATCCCGTGGTCACTCGGGTTGGGATTAATTCATTATTATCATTCTGGACTACAGTGATACCTGATTTCTTGGGGAAACCTACATACCCTGAAATTTAAATAATCCTAACAACTTAAGCACCTCTTTTCGAACTACCTCTTTCATGTTAGGGTTCAGTCGACGTTGCATCTCCCTAGAAGGTTTGGAGTCTTCCTCTAAATGAATCTGATGCATACACACAGTAGGACTTATACCCTTAATGTCTGTATAGTCCACCCTAAAGCTTCCTTATTGTCTTGAAGTACATTTACTAGCCTACTTTCCTGATCACTATCCAAATTGGAAGCTACAATCACAGGTAAAGTCTCAGATGGGCCTAAAAACACATACTTTAGAGTATCAGTGGTTTAAGGTCCAACTTTGGGGGCTCTTCTAAAGAAGGAATTAGGGTAGTCTCAGAAACTGGTAACGGTTCGAACCTAGCTTTCCATCTATCAGTGTCTAACACAGGGGTAGAATCTAATAGAGCATTCACCTGTTCAATAGTGCTATCGTCGTCAAAATCTAAACCAAAATGGGATAGACAACTTTCTAATGGGTCTTCAGACAAGATGTTTGGTAATGACTCCTGAACTAAGGCTTCTATCATGTTCACCTCCTCAACACATGTGTCATCTAGCTCATGAGGTTGCTTACTGACATTAAAAATGTTCATCTCCATAGTCATATTACCAAAAGATAAACTCATCACACCATTTCGACAGTTAATGATCGCATTAGACGTAGCTAAAAATGGGCGACCTAAAATCACAGGTATCTGGTTCTCTGGGTCAGGGACAGGTTGGGTATCTAGGACCACGAAATCCACTGGATAAATAAACTTGTCGACCTCAATAAGAACATCTCGATAACATCTCGAGGGATTTTAACAGACCTATCAGCTAACTGCAGTGTCATCTGAGTAGGTTTCATTTCACCAAGTCCTAGCTGTAAGTATACATGGAATGGCAGTAAGTTCACACTGGCTCCTAAGTCAAGTAAAGCTTTTTCTACCCGGAAGTTACCTATTGTGCAAGCAATGGTAGGAGAAACCTGGGGCTTTGTACTTTGGAGTTGTGGTGTTCTGAATGATTGAACTTACGTGACTAGCTAAAAAGGCTTTCTTATGGACGCTAAGTTTTCGCTTTCGCGTACACATATCCTTAAGGAACTTGGCATAAGCAGGAATTTGCCTAATTGCATCTAATAAGGGAAGGTTTATGGTAACTTGCTTAAAAACCTCCACTATGTCATTAAAGTTCGATTCCTTCTTTGTTGGTACTAATAGCTGAGGAAATGGGGCTCTAGGCCTAAAATCAGACCTTTCAGGAACCGAATTCACATCATCAGAAACTTTATCAGTCTCTTCAGCTACTGGTCCTGAGAGGTGAGATCCTGAGGGGTGAACTACAGTATGTTCACTATCGGGCATGGTTACCTTATTGTCTACAACTCTACCACTTCTAAGGGTTCTAACAACATTCAATTGATTCGATGGTTTTGCACCTAATTCATGAACTCCTCTAGGGTTGGGTTGTGTTTGACTAGGAAACTTACCTTTTTCTCTCAAAGAATCACTTATCAGACCAACCTGGGTTTTTAACTCGGAAATAGCCTGACTATTTTCTTGTCCTATCCTGTTACTAGCTTGTAGACTCTGTTCTACGGATAACTGGAATTTTGCAGTTTGCTGAGTTAACAAGGCGAGAGATTCCTCTAAACTTAGGATTTTCTTATCTGACTGATTCTGAAACTGAGCTAGTCCTGAAGGATTCTTAGTATAGCCAAAACCTGGGGGAGCATTAGAATTACTAAACTGACCTTGACTTTGGCCCTTAGACCACGAAAGGTTCGGATGGTTTCTCCAACCAGGATTATAGGTTTCTGAATATGGGTCAATCTTTTGACGGTTATCAAATCTAGTGTTATTATAAAGAGCATTGGCCTGCTCTTCAATATTCTGGCCTTCCCAAAAAGGCTCCACTCTACCACTAGTCTGGCCCACTTCTAAGGCTTCTAACCTTTTTGCTATAGCAGCAATTTTGGCATCTGATTCATAGCCTCCTTCTACCCTATTAACGTTTCCTCTACTTAAAAGAATTTTTTCTGGGGTGCCCTACTATTTTCCCATTGCTGGGTTTTTTCGGCGATTTCATTAAAAAATTCCATCGCCGCATCAACAGTTTGGTTTTCAAATCCACCAGTGCATAGAGACTCAACCATGGTCGTTGTGGAATAATCTAAACCCTCATAAAGGATCTGAACTAGCCTAACCTTTTCTAAACCATGATGAGGACACTGGGATAATAAATCATTGAACCTTTCCAAATACCTATATAAAGATTCTCCCTCTTGTTGTGAAAATGTGCATATTTGCGTCCTAATAGACGATGTTTTGTGCCTAGGGAAAAACTTATTGAAAAAGGCAGATGTAAGTTGTTCATATGTCTCAATTGACTCGGAGTCCAAACTATACAGCCACGACTTGGCCTTATCTTTCAGGGAAAATGGGAATAACCTAAGTTTCAAAGCATCATCATCTAAGCCTCTAATTCTTAGAGTACTACAAATTTCCTCAAAATCCCTAACATGGTAATAAGGGTTTTCATTTTCTTTCCCTAAAAAGATTGGGAGCATCTGTAAGGTCCCAGGTTTCAGTTCATAGGGTGCCTCCGTTTCAGCTAACTTAATACACGAAGGACGGGTAGTCCTAGTTGGATTCAACAAAGCTTTCAAAGTTGCCATTTCTGGCGCTATCGGAGCAACAGGATTCTCTCCTCAGTCAAAGAACGTTCAAAAACAGACTCTTCAAAAGCCGGACTTTCTAGATTAAGGTAATCGAGACGCTTCGAACTACTAGGTTTCTCTTTAACAAATCTACCTAGTGCGTCTCTTTTACGTTCAGGCATACAATAGAATTTTCTAAATTGGAAGGGTAAGCAAACACAGATCAAGGCCGACTCAACCAAATCAAACCTATTGATTTCTAGCAAACAAAAAGCATGATGGCTCCACTTAGATTGTTTCTAGACCAGCTTCTAATCCTTCGAACGGGAATTCGTTACAATTTAAGCAAACCCCTCTGGAATCAATCCGAGTTAACGTAAGTTGAATAGAGGCGAGGGAAGCTCGGTGGAGCTTTGATACCCAAGGCCTCACCGGTATTACAAGGCGGCGCAGTCACGCATTCAACTTACAGAAACCGTCAAGAACTTCGAAGTATGCTTAAAAGAGTAACCAATATTTTTCGAATGACTTTCCTGTTAAGCTCGTTACCCTATCGGTCTCGTTCTAGTCAAAATTTTAGGCTTAGGTTCGCGTAGGTTACGTGTTCCTAAAGCGGGCAAGAAGAGAACGTGATGAAATCCGAACCCTTATCTTGTATGGCCAGGCCTTGCCCTTTACTAGAAAAATAAATGTGTATTCAGTCCTCAACATATATGCATACGAAGGAGTCCAGTAACTCGCTGACAGGGGATTCGCGAGTGTTTAGAATCTTACCTCCCGTTCCAGACGGGGGATGAATCGGTTGTAGTCGACTCGGGCCACTGACTCCGATGTCTAGTGTACGAACCCAAGGTGCAGAGACAATATCGTAATTGTCCTCCTTCTCTGCAAACAGTTTATATTTAAAGTACCCTTCCGTAGGGTAAAAAAAAAATAATGTCCCAAAGTCCAAAAGTCCAAAAAAATAAAGAAAAATTACAAAAATAATAAACCCTAATACAGTTTTTTTTTTAAATAAAATAAACAAACCCTAAACTAAAATTGTCTAAAATAAAATTGTCTCTTTTCTGTTTTTTGCTTTAATCTTTAGCTCCAAGTCTTTATGAAATCACCAAACTCCTTGGCTCAATTTTCTTTATGATCCAGAACCTGTAGACACAAGATAAATACCCAAAAACATAAAAAGGACAAAAAAATAAAAAAAATAAAAAATAAAAAAAATAAATCTAAAACCCTAAAAACAAGTCCGGCGCGGCGCCAAAAATTGATGTGATTTGTAGATAGTGGTAAAAGTGGTTCGATTCTCAGACTTGTGAAGGATATTAATTAGACTTAAATTCTAATATTAAAATAGAAAACTCACTAAAAATTATAGCAAACTCAATCAAAGATGATATCAATACTAAAAGAAACACTGAGGCTAAGATTCCACTATTTTCCAAGTTCAAAGTGATTAAACCAATACTTATATTTATGCAATTTTCTTGTTTAATTTGATTCTAAAATATTGCAACAAGTAGATTTTCAAAAGTAATAATTGTAAATACCAAGTATGAAGCATAAAAAGTCTTAAAACTAAGCATACTCCATCAAAATAGATCACAATCACTCAAATAAAAATCATATTCAATAATCGTTCAAGGCAAATAATCATATAATTATTGCAAATAAAAAGATAAAATAGAATATACCACTTTTTGTTGGAAAAATAGCTTCCTCTATCGCCTCAGCAATGGGGTTTAGCTCCTCATATTAATCATGATCTCAAAATGTGTGTTTGTTGCTCAAAAGATGATTAAAAGAGTGAAAAGTAATAACACAGACTGTTTGCAACAGTGTATTGGTGTTGCAAAACAGCTGTTACAATGGAACTGTTACAGAAAAACTGTTGCTTTGTCACTGATTTTAAGACCCTAAAATAAGACTGCCCTGAACAGCTTAATGTTCTTCAGTTGTTAAACAGCGACAGTGTTCTGCGACTGTTTACCGAGCGTCAATGTTCTTCGCGTTCTTCTTCTTCAGCAGCAACAGCAGCAGAAACAGAGTTTTGTAAAGCTCTGATTTCTTCTTCTCTGGCTCTCCTTAGGTTCCCAAAATCTCGACACCTCTTCTATATGACCCAAGACATCTATTTATATCAAAAATACCGATTAAATCTCTCCCAAATCTTTCAAAATCTCTTTCCTTCTCTTCACGGCCAAGTTGCGGCAATTTCTTTTTTTAGGATTTCTATGCGTTTCTGAGCTTTCCTTTTTATTCTAAGCTCTTACTTAGATAGATACAAATCTTTGGGAAGGTTTACAGCGTTTTAATCTCTCTAAAATTCCCTAAAACAGGTCACACACGTGACTTTCCATATTTTCTGTTGTGAGAAAAATCTGTCGATTGAGCCCAGTCTAATCGATTTAAACACCCATATCAGATTCCTAGACCCATAAGGAGTCTATCCTATGAAAATCAGAGGTTTAATCGACCTCAAACTCATCCAAATCACGATTGCCAAAACTGTTCTTTAACTGCACTTTTTCCCCGCCAAAATCCTGGTTTTTGAATGTTGAAGATGGTTGCCCCTTATCCAGAGTAGGGGTGCGATTAGCAATTGCCTGGAAATGGGATACCCCTTAGTAATTAGGTTACCCCTTATCCAAAGTGAGAGTCTGAATAGCAAATGTCCTTCGGGTGCTTTCCGACAACTTTTCGAGCCAATTTTTTCCAAAAATGTTTATTAGCCAAAAATACCTACAAATAAATGAAACACCATAATAAGTACAAAAATGAGCCCTAACAATATATAGAATCCAGACAAATCGGACACAAAAATGTGTCTATCATTATTACTTTCGCAATATGCAACCCTGTCAGACACCGGGAAGTTTTCCCAAAGCTTGTCTCTTCAACACGGGAAACATCATGCAATCAAAGAAGAGAGGACAGAGAGGAGGCCAAAGGGATATGAGGAAACACTCCGTCTCCAATGCAAGAGGACAGATTGACTCTAGAACAAGTTCATCACGAAACCATGGGTAGACAGTGTGTATTCCGTGGGAGGGAATCATGACCACGCAATAGAGTTATCCAAAAGCAGTGTTGTGTTTTCTGGCCTAGAAAAAACAAACACAAGAATTAGTTGTTACTTGGCTGAGAGATTCCAGAGGCAGATAACAGGTGAGATTTTAGTCCCAACAAATCCTCCAAATTTGCAATCAGTTGTGTACATGGAGATTGAAGACGCTGATTACTATTTTGCAGTCACCGAGGATCAATATAACAAGTGGTGGAAGAATAAGACTGTTGGACCTTATCTCACCGAGTCATACCATTCACAGAACGTCGATGAGATAATAGTGGGTATCACAGATCTTCCTCACCATTTGCTTCCTAATCATCCGCCTCATAACTAGATGTCACAGAACTATACTTATGGCACACATAATGAGCCCCTGTCACAATTGCCGGAGACAGATTTCACTTTGCCATTTTCCAATGCAGTCAGCGAAGAAGAGCCAGTACAAGTTCCAAGGCATCCTTATCCATATGACTTTTCTACAATGGGTTTGACATTGGTAAGTAAATTTACCTTTGTTTGCATTTTCATTTTAAGTTTCTTGAATATTTAACTAAATCTCGCTAGTTTATACTTGTAGGAGGATTTCTATAGTTATATACAACAACAATATTCATTCCATCTTGGAAATCGTGAAGTCGTATGGATGGAGTTATTGCGTTGAGCTACAACTTCATGTTCATCATCTTGCAGATCTTCTTATTCTTCAATACCATCTGTCTTTTCCCAACAACCAAACAATCAAGAAGATCTTTCATTGGGTGGTACAACCCTGCGCGTTGGGTAAAACTTCACCAAGAACTCAATACACACATTTGGCAACGACGTGGAAATGGTTTGAGAGATTGTGATATTCCGAACACTGTGATGGATGATGCGTTACCGGAAGTTCATGAGGGTACAAACGACGTGGATACTGATGAAGATTACTACGAATATGAAGGAGATGGGTTATTTTATGAGATTGGAAAATTTCATAATATTCCAATCTCATATTACGGATGAAGATTACTATGTTATGGTAAATTTCATATTCACTACTTTATTTAACCATAATATTCCTTTTTCTTTTAAGCACGTTTCCATTAAGTAATTTTTTTAATTAGTTCTTGTAATAACTCTGTAATACTTCATTCAAGCACGTTTTTATTTAAGTATGTTTACAATAACATTACATATTTAACTTGAACTTCATGATACTTCTTCATGTTTATTATACTTCATTCAACTCAAATTCGAGCTCCAAATATCTCCATTGTCGTGGCACGAATGAATGACATTCCTTGATCCGCTTGGTATACAACCATAGCATCTTCACGATTACCATTTGATGCCCTCAATGAAATTATAAACACCTAGCAATAACGCTTGATGCATGCTAACCGACTCTCAAGGCTTCCTCGGCTTCTTCCATTAAAATTACCATTGATTCTCACGAATTCTTCAAGAAATTGTTCCCAAAAATTGTTGCGTGTTTGAGACGTACCTTAAGGACTTTTGTCACGAATTTTACAAAAACTTCTCACCAAGTCATTTTCTTCCGCAAGTATTCAACAAATCCATCCATGGTTGAATTGAGAATGTAGGTGCAGAAGAAAAGAGTGAAACTTCAAAGTTTGGGTGGGGATGTTGAGTTTATGTATTGAATTTAAATAGAGGTAGGAGAACTGATCGGAACCTAGTGAATTTACTGGTCGTTTGGGTTGTGTTGTACCATTAAGTACGGAGTGCTATCAGTTGTCAGATCAGAATACAGCCATTATTCTCAACAACTAGAAATCCAACGCGTAACCAAACATCGCAGCTGTGCTGTACCATTCAAATCGAGTAGTTTAACCCATCTGATAAAAAAAGACTGTTATTTTCAACGCTTCTGGTTTACTAGCCATTTGAAATATCAACAACTATATTTTCAGGCGACCCTATAAATAGAGAACCACTTTTGCTTCATACGTCACACCAAAGTCAATTGATTCTCTTCTTTATTGATTTTTTTCTTCTTATTCTTTATCTACAATTCTGTTAATACAAAATATGTCACACTTTCAACTAAAATAGGATGATGCACTAATTAATTCTTGGATTATAGTAATCAACGATTCGATTAGAGGAAAAGATCAAAAAGGTAAAGAATTTTGGAAGAGTTTGTTAAAAGATGACCTAATGGTGGAAACAAGGACAAAAAGTCATTGCATGCAATCAAGGTGTAACACGTTGAGAGCAGAAGTGAACATATATATTTCACACATCAGACCCTACTTCTGGAACAAACCTACAAGATTGACGGAAGCCGATTATGTAAGTACCTGAAATGTTTTTGATGTTTTTGATTAGTTTTTCAAAGAGCGGGACACTAATACATTTTTTTCCACAATAACACGAAGGAAAATTGAATTATGAAGCAGAAGTTAAGAAACCTTGGAGACATGAATCGGTTTTCCATCTCCTGGAGACCTATCAACCATACTACAATTCAAAGGTGAATAATGATGATGGACCTACTCAAAACACTCAACCTAGCCAAAATACTGAAGTTGATACTTCCGCTCTAGTAAGTATGGATGAATATTTGGAGGATATGGCAATGTTTGAGAGCTCACCATCTATCCCTTGTTCTGAAATCTCAGACATATCGCATTGAAGAAGTTATTTCGACCAAACAGATGATGTTAGAGGTGCAGGGAGAGATTCTTTCAAACGAAGAGCTCGTGAGGCTGAAGCATGAAGAGACTAGTTGACAAAATGGATAAGCTCATAGGACTTCTTGAATAAGCGCAAGCACAAAGGGTTTCCAAGTATGAAACTAAGGAAGAGTACCTTAAAAAGAACATGGAGAACACTGCAATCTTGGCACAAACTCAACAAAGAGAAGCTGACTTGAAGATCCTACGCCAAAATATGAATGTAGTAGAGGATTGGGAGAAACCCCTCTACAAAAAAATGAAGAACGAGATTTTCCATAATGGCTTAGAACCTATCCCCTAAATTAAGTTATTTATAAGTTCATTTCATTTTTGAATTTTAAATTAGAAGTAGAATTTTGATTTCATTCTACTTTTTAATTTTTAGAAGTAGAATTTAGTTTGAATATACTTTTTTAATTTTAGAAGTAGAATTTTAATTTCAATATACTTTTTAATTTCTTCAAAAAATATTATAACCTTGTTTTGCAATGTAGAAAGAATTCCTTAGTTTGGTAAATTTTCAAAATTTGAAACAAACAACCGTTTGGAACAAATTGTCAAACATTTCAAAATTCAAAATTTGAAAACATATCCGTTTGGTGATGTAACATGAGTGTGAGAAAACATGGTTAAATAAGCATTTAATTGTTGATGGTGCAAACTAGGTGTAGGAAAAAATGGTGAAACTATGGGGGCGCGTTCCCATTCAGCGCGGAAGTGCCGCACATTTCCATTCCGTACTGACAGGATGCGATGTACCATTCAGCACAGATACCATGGAATATTCCACTCTGCGTTGAACCAAACATAGAATAAGTGATTTTCTTCGCGCTGAACCATTCAGCGAAACTATCTCGCTACTAGTTCATATGCGAGATATATCTAGAAAGGGAAGTAGTGTTAAAGAATGGACAACACTTTTTTTTTCTAATCTGCAACGCTTTTTGTCTACTCAAAGCAGCCAAATCTAGTCCGTAAAACTTAGCCCGAATATCATGCATATTTTATAATTTTATGGCTACTAATGAGGTATCAGTTTAGGACGAATGATAGCAACAAACACTTTATCTTATATGGGACTAGTTTATCACCCGTGTGATGCACGGGTTTATTTCTTTCTTGTGGAATTTTGGAATGATGTTTACAACTAATTTCTACTAAAACCTAAAAATTATAAAAAGAAAAATGGTAAAAAGCAATAAGCTAATATTTAAGTTGGTGCCCAAAAAAATAAAACAAAAAAAGGACAAAACAAATATGAATTTTGTGGGAGACAATGCATTGAAAATGAAATTCTTTTAGCATTCTTTGACGTCCTCTTTTTCTTGGCTCACACTTTTCCACCTCTTCGGCGTCCCTATTAGGAACAGTCGCTATCTTGGACATAAATATTCTTCATTTTCTCTTTGTCTTGGTTCCCATGTTGAAACCAAAAAAACAACAAATAGAAGAAAAAAAATATTTATTATCCTCAAATCATTAAATATTGCCAAAAAAAATCTTCTAGGTTGTTCTCCTTCACAATATTATGTAAATGTATCATTGTATTTCTTGAAAAATATCGGTGCGAAGGTAGTAGTTATTAGGATATCTAATTCCCGATACCTTTTTACAGAGCTTTTTGATGCTACATTACATGAACTGTTTTCTACTTACATGATTTAATTGTCCTAAGCAGTTTAAGAAGGAAAAAACATCGCCCCGACTACTTTTGTATGCGGCCCCTCTTCATTTTCTGACACCTATTCTCTATATAAAAACAGAGTTTTTTCGAGCGACGTGGTTAATCGGAGCTTCTGGTTGATTTTGGCCCCACCGAATTTTTAAAAAGGAAGTTTATTTGACGAGTACCATAAGGAAAAGTGCAAAATGATTCCACGGATTTTTTTTGTAAACAAATATTTTGTTTCCAATAAAAGTTTATCTCAAAAAATAAAATATTAACAAAAATAATTAAGTCATGCATTCACAGTTTCACCCAAAAACTAAATTAATCATGTATCAATCACGAAAATAATCACGCAATCAATCGCATCATCAATTATAACATTAATAAATTTAAAAAAAAAAATTATGAAAAATATATCCAATGTCCAATGTCCTGTTACAATTCTTCGAATTTCTCTTTTCCTAATTACAATTTCGTTCTATCAATTAAAATCAATTATTCCCGATGACACTTCCGATAATGATAAACTTAAAAAAATGATTAAATTGATTGTGGATACTAACCTTTCGATCATAGAATGTGTCTCTCTTGCAAATAACTTTATTGTTAATCCTGTTTGACAACAAAAAAATTGCACAATCGTAAGAATTTGAAACAAAATAATAGGAACAAATATTGATTAGCATATAATCGAGCAAACAAACAAAAAAGTAACGGGCTAAGCTCATACAAAACAATCATAAAAAAAACGAGCAATGTTGTTGAATTAGTTAACGTCATTTACACGTTACTTTTTTTTAAATTTTGTTTATACCATAATTAAAACAAAATAGATGTAAAATAAATTAAAAAAAAAAGAAAGATTAAAAAGGTGAATTGTTAATTTTGTTATGTCTTGATATGCCTTGGATTTTGTATACTAATATGTTTCCAACCACTGATTATGATGATATGGATATAATATATATGTCCAAATTTAAAGAGATTTTGATACATATCACGATTTTATTCCTTAAATTAAATATTGTTTTACCTATTTTGAGGTTTTGTTTTCCTGGAAATTTCTTGCTCATGCTATCTATATAAAGTGCTCTGCAAGGTTGGGATCACGTGGTGAGTTTTTTTCCGCTAAGGTTTTTTCTTTTTACTTTTTTATTATTCATTTTTTTATTATTGTTAATAATAGTAATGAATATCGGATCTTTATGATGATGTTTGGTTTTTGATTTGCAGATGTTGGTTGTGAATCTCTTTGCTTTAGTGGCGATAAATCAACATTCAATGATGTTGTGTAAAGATGAGGTGATGAGTTTGATATTTTGTTTCTTAGAATTTGTGTTTTGAGCATTTTTAGTTTTCCATGGGAAAAAGAATTTGGGGCAAATAATATGTGTACCTGAAACCAGATCTACTTTCTGTTTATTCTTACACTGGAAATTAAAATTCTTGTTTTTTCTAATTTTTGGGTTCATCATTTACTGCCTTCAGCAGTAGCATGACTTACTCTATTTTTTTTCCCAATTTTAATTTTTTTGTTTGTTTTCTGCATTTGCTGCCTTCAACAGTAGCACGACTTATTCTATTTTTCTTTTCCCAATTCATAATTTTTTTTTGTTTCCTCATTAATGCATGATGCAGTTTCTTTTCAACCAGATTATAGTAAGAAATTTACGAATATCAATCGATATTATTTCCAAGATTTAGTTTTTGCCTTCTTCAGAAAATAAATATGGATACCATAAATTATTTCCAATAAATCGTCTTCTATTTATGGAATTTCCGGGCTTGGTCGAATTCTATATAAAGCACTCGCACAAAGGTAAACTCTTATCATTTACCCTATTGTTTTTTTCTTCTCCTATAATTTTATTGTTTTTTAGTTTTTTATTTTGGAAATTGATTTTTTTTGCAGATGATGGTGATATATCCTCGCAGCGAAGGATGAAGCAATGAACTTTTATCTTTCATAGTTCACAGTTTTTCCTTAAACATCTTTTATTACGCAACCGTTTTTTTTTAATTCCTTTATTCCTTTTATTGTTTAGTATTTTTGTTCCTTTTAATTTATATTGAGTTTTATTTTGCAGTTGATCTTAATCGTTCCTCATAGTCAATATTGAAACAATAAAATTAAATCTGGACGTTTACTTTCGTACGAGTGTATATGTGAGGTAATGAGCATCTTTTTCTATGGTTATCTTTGTTTCGTATCTTTATTGCTACCGTTCCTATGATTTTTTCCCTTTTATGATTTTGCGCCTATGATTTTGTCCATGCTGCTTCACTTTTGTGATGTGTGATCGAAGCAATTCAAGGATGAATGAGATACAAAATGATGAATGAGTTTCAATATTATTTTTCATTCCATAAAAAAAAAGATTATCATTCTTAAATGTGTAGAAAATGCTCAATATATCTCAATTGTGTACAAAAGAAAACACAAAAAATAAAATAAATTATATTCCTGGACATGAAAATAGATATTTAACATTTTTTGTACAATAACTTTTTTGGATCGTTAAATAAGGTATTAATTAGACAAAATATTGCAACAAATAACATAGTTATCGGAAAATATTCTGCTATCCAAAAATATACTAAAAATTATAAGAAATTTATTATATTATTTCCAAAACTAAGGTTAATGAATTTTGCAGGCTTTGCTCTATATAAAGCACTCAAGAATAGGACAAGACATTATTTGCACGTCGCTTTTTCTTCTACGGTATTGTTCGAGTTTTTTTTTTTTATTATTATTTGTTGATCAATGATTTGCGTTTGTTTTTTGTTTTCCAGGTACGTTCAAAAGTGTTTCATGGGAAACTCGAAAGTGTTTATGGAAATCCTGATCAATTTCCGCAGGAGGTAAAGGATTTGGTATATCTCTTTGGAATTTTTGAATCTTCTTATATGCAAGTTGATTAAATATTGTGATACCCAATATAAGTTGATTCTGAAATTTGGCACCATGGGGTGATAACGCGAGCTCTTTTCTCTTTGCAAGTTTGACGTTGCGCCTTAAAATTGGACAAAATATTGCACATTTCTTTTTTGTTATTCGGTATTGATCGTAGTTTTTGTTTTTGTTTTGCAAGTACGCTCAAAAGCTTTTCATCTACGGTGTTGGTCGTGTTTTTTCTTTTTCTTATTGTTGGTTGATTACTAATATGCATTTGTTTTGCAAGTATGCTCAAGCTTTTCATGGGAAGCTCGAAAGTACTTATGGGAATCCTGATAAATTTCCGCAAGGATTTGGTATATCTCTTTTGAATCTTTGAATCTACTTAATTATATGCAAGTTCGATGTTGCACCCTAAAATCGCAAATACATTCTTGTAATAAATGCTAATTGTACTTCATAAATGGAGTAATCGCTTAGGCTAGCTTAGATTAAGCTGTCACATATACCATCACACTATTTTTTTTAGGTTTTATGATCACATGAGAAACGTAATCAATTTGAATATTTTTAAATCAACAATATATGTCAAGAAGATTGTCATATGAGACCATTGCAGATTTGCGGTAACTTGAATGAATGTTGTTAACTAATAATTTCTTTGTTATTTGTAGGATTATCTGTGTTTTCTTGGTTTAGGATCAGGAGATTGTCAAGAAGGTTTTTAAGATCAAGAAACAGAAGGAGAATGTTGAAAATAGATAGATTTGTAAAAACTTTTTTGGGTTATATTAGATGAAGGAAATTTCGACTTTCAAGTATATAACAAATGCGTGTTTTCATGTTTTTGGTTTGGTTCGACTAAATCGTTTCTTTTGCGTAAAGGTTAATTTAGGTTCTTTGTGTTTATGAAGACCCTGAATTTGTATGGGGTGGCATCCAAGGGTGCAATTCAAGGAGATGCAAAATGATGAATGAGTTTCAATATTATTTTTCATTCCATTAAAAAAAGATTCTCATTCTTAAATGTGTATAAAATGCTCAATATATCTCGATTTTGTACAAAAGCAAACACAAAAAATAAAATAAAAAATATTAATTATATTCCTGGACATGAAAATAGATATTTAACATTTTTTGTACAATATATTTTTTGGATTGTTAAATAAGGTATTAATTAGACAAAATATTGGAACAAATAACATAGTTATCGGAAAATATTCTGCTATCCAAAAATATACTAAAAACTATAAGAAATTTATTATATTATTTCCAAAACTCGGTTTTGCTCTATATAAAACACTCAAGAATAGGACAAGACATTATTTGCACGTCGCTTTTTCTTCTACGGTATTGTTCAAGTTTTTTCTTTTTATTATTATTTGTTGATCAATGATTTGCGTTTGTTTTTTGTTTTCCAGGTATGTTAAAAAGTGTTTATGGGAATCCTGATCAATTTCCGCAAGAGGTAAAGGATTTGTTATATCTCTTTGGAATTTTTGAATCTTCTTCTATGCAAGTTGATTAAAAATTGTGATGCCCGATATAAGTTGATTTTGAAATTTGGCACCATGGGTGATAACGCGAGCTCTTTTCTGTTTGCAATTTTGAAGTTGCACCTTAAAATTGGACATTGCTTTTTTGTTCTTCGGTATTGATCGTAGTTTTTGTTTTTGTTTTGCAAGTACGCTCACAATATTTTCATCTATGATATTGGTCGTGTTTTTTTCTTTTTCTTATTGTTGGTTGATTACTAATATGCATTTGTTTTGCAGGTATGCTCAAGCTTTTCATGGGAAGCTCGAAAGTACTTATGGGAATCTTGATAAATTTCCGCAAGGATTTGGTATATCTCTTTTGAATCTTTAAATCTACTTAATTATATGCAAGTTCGATGTTGCACCCTAAAATCGCAAATACATTCTTGCAAGAAATGCTAATTGTACTTCATAAATGGAGTAATCGCTTAGGCTAGCCTAGATTAAGCTGTCACATATACCATCACACTTTTTTTTTTAGGTTTTATGATCATATGAAAAACGTAATCAATTTGAATATTTTTAAATCAATAATATATGTCAAGAAGATTGTCATATGAGGCCACTGCATATTTGCGGTAACTTGAATGATTGTTGTTAACTAAAAATTTCTTTGTTATTTGTAAGATTATCTGTGTTTCTTGGTTTAGGAGCAGGAGATTGTCAAGAAGGTTTTTAAGATCAAGAAACATAAGGAGAATGTTGGAAACAGATAGATTTGTAAAAACTTTTTTGGGTTATATTAGATGAAGGAAATTTTGACTTTCAAGTAGATTACAAATGCGTGTTTTCATGTTGTTGGTTTGGTTCGACTAAATCGTTTCTTTTGCGTAAAGGTTAATTTAGGTTCTTTGTGTTTATGAAGACCCTGAATTTGTATGGGATGGCATCCAAGGTTTCGACAAGGTTGTCGACTGCATTATAAGTTCTTGGCTTATCTGCATTCGTATCAAATACCAATAGTTGTAAAGGTTGCACTCGAATTCCAATCGATTTGAAGACGAAATATTATAGGTAATATGGCATATATAACAATGGTGCAGACTTAATATTATATTGTATGATACTCTTGAGGACTTAATTGGGGAGAATAAGGTAACATCCAAGCGAATTATCCCTAAAGAAGAGCTATAATGTCCCCAGACATACCTGATACTTCTCTTCCTCGAAGCCTCGAAAACAGAACTTACTTCTCCTGCTTACTCCAACAAATCTTAGTCCTCCTCCGCCTGCCCAACGGGACATCCTTATTAACCGTCAGTCGTGCAAGGAAAGTGACAAACGAGCTGATGGATATGCAGCTTATTAGATTTTTTACACTTCAGCATCCACTGGAGTTTTGGGTTTGTAAAAAACTGATTCCAGGTACTTTAATAATAATAAAAAGTCTCTCCAACGGAATGTTTCTTTGACATGCAAAAGGGCCTTATGTATCGGTGTGGTTAGCCGCGACAACAATTGTTCAAACTAGAGTGATTCCGAACTACAAGAACCTACTTTAGGAATAGCATTTTTGCATACTTGTAGCACATCCAACATATAAAATTGACTTATAAATTAAGGAGTTACGAATTAGTGGGTGGTTCCCTAATGATATTGTGGGTTCTTACAATAATGTGTCTGTTGATATCCTACCCAGAGTCGCGTCTTTTCGTTGTAATTTTTTAGGATGTTAAATAGAATCCAAAGATAGTGTTGGTGCTAGGATTGATTACTAGATACGGCTCCTAACACATATTTCCAACTGTATTAAGAAATATGTTACCTGAAATATATTAGATGGTGGGAAAGTTTCCAATCAAGACTACTGTTGGGGTATACACAAGCTCCAACAAGATATCAACCTGAAATTGCAACTCACAGTACCTTGGAAAACAAACTAAAATTTTCATTTAGTTAGCGACATCAACCGGCGTTTGGCGTACACATAGTTACGATTCCGATGCATGCTTTGGTATTCTTGAGTTCCATGGGAACAAAATTTTATTTTTTGTTAATGAAATAATTGATGCAGGAAATCAATTAAACAAGTTAGGCTGTTGGAGCCGGTAACTCCGTTACTAGCAAGACTAAATCGTTTGCGACGTAGGGTGCGATATTAGAGAAGAAAAATAAGAGAAAACGTGGAATACGTCTCAGTGAGATGTATGTACATATATGTATGTATTATTGTTCAACTTGCATGAGATATTAAATTACTGTTTTAAATGCATTTTTAGTTTCCGAATGAGGAATACAGTTACAGGAGTAGTTCCGATATTTCCAAGGATGGATCCAGAAGAAGCAAGGGTAAACCGTAGCATGAATAGAGATGCAATCATGTGAAGATATACCAAAGATTTGATTTGGGTACAAGTTGAGTTTGTATGTAATTCCTAAATTAAATACACAAAACTTGTATCTCAACGATGCCACGATGAAGCGTCAGGAACGCGTGAGTATCATGCTTTAGATTGCAAGGATAGTCAAGGGACGAACACTTATCAGGGATAGTCATTTGTACTTGAAATATGTAGTTGATGCAGAAGGGAATTTTCATTTGGGAGATGATTAGAGAACTGACTTACGCATGCTTTCCAACAAAGTTCATTTGGAGCAATAACCTGACGCAATGGAGTAGAAGAAAACAACAAAATGGATGATAAGAAGAAAAAGAAAACGAAATGAATTTGGTAGATCGATTGTTTAGGAACTTGAATCCTCAGTGTGCTGGCTGCATCTAGCTTATCAACAACAACAAAAAAAGACTGCACAATTCTCATCATACTACATGCAGCAGAAAGGTATTTTCTTCGTATGCTGAACATTTTCGAAGGACCGTGTAGCCATCTGCAAGACTTATAGAGAAGAACGTATTGTACTTGGATTATTCCACTGTGACAGTGACATAAAATACTAAAAATGCGTCGGTTTGGATTACAAATGATTAACCATATAATGAACTGCATTTAACATATAAGATGCGTGGATAATGTTGTTTTTCTATGGTGTATATAACTTGAGTGACTAAGATACTCGGATAATGTTGTTTTTAAAGAAAATGTGAGCACCCAATTTTATGATGGAACATGAACCAAAAATCCAAACTAAAAATTAAAAAAGATCAGATATTGTTTTATAAATTGCATGTATAAGTTTTAACCTATGATACCGTTGTACGGAAGACATGAACTTGATACAATCATAAAACAAGCTTATCAAAAAACTGGCCTTGGTTTGGTTAATCAACTCCCTCTCCCCCCACTAAGGAACAATAATTCCTCGCTCCACTATTGCTTGGCGTATACTATATGTATGAGATTTGTGAACGCAGATACATTTTTATTCGAAAAGACGGTGATGATTTGGAGAGACTCTGTAATCCGTTTCAGTGGAAATCACCAGGAAAGGGCCGTCTTAGGGGCAAGGCGGACTAGGCGGTCGCCTAGGGCCCCAAATTTTAAGGGGTAAAAATAAAAAAATATTCTTATAATAGTAGTTAATGTGTAACATATAATGAGTAAAGTGTTCTGTCTCACTTATTTGCATTACAAATAATTTGTAACACTTATAGTTGTTAGTAAATGGTTTGTAACAGCTACAAAAGTTATTTAAAATCTTAGCTTTTGAAAACAGCAACCAGTTTGAGCGGTAGTTTATGCCAAAATTTCGGCTTAGAACCCAAAATCAAACCAAAATAGCTGAAATTTTTGTTACGGCCATAGCCTAATTCAAGTTATCACGTTAAACATATAAAATCTATTTTCCTATAATCTAAAACTTTAACTCTTACAATGATTTGGTAACCCATAAAAAACCCCAAATTTCAAGTTCGCATAGGACACACTAGACGAGTAAGACGGCCTTACGCCAGGGAAGTAATTATAGTTTCTATATAAGTCAAAATACATGAACAAATGAAAGTGTTTCCGGTTCAACATGATTTGCTCCATCAAAAATACAAGTGGGTTACAACATTGTGTAATTATGTTTTCTGAATTAATTAATAACTTGTGTGGATCCTTGAATGTTTGTAATTTCTATTTTGTATTTCTTCTATCTTTTATTAAGTGTCTTATTTGACTAAGTCAAGTTATTAAAGGGACCGGTGAGAATCTCGTGACCAACCATATCAAATGTTATATTATTACTGATAAAAAGAAATGTATCAGGTAATTTTATTATTCTGGGGAATGTTTAAAAGAATCTTATAGCCATAAATATTTTTATTTAGAAAATATAGCCGCAAATATTTTTATTTAGAAAGGGAATGGAGATAGATAAAAAAACTTTATTAAGAATCTGATAGTTAATATTTTTATTTATTTAAAAAGGAATGAAAGTTGATAAGAAACATCTTAAATAGATTTGTTTATTTATATATTGAGATACAATTTAAAATTTAGGATTAAGTTTATATTAAAAATGATTAGTTTAATGAGAAAATATGTCTATAAAAAGAGCGGATAAATAAAAAGGACATACCAAAACAGAATAGAAGACAGATAAATTAAAAAAGACAGAGAGAGTATTTGATTTTGATTTTTTTATGTTATTTTAGTTCTAATTATTCTTTATTTAGTGATTAATTTTCATTTAAAGTATTTTTAGTTTTATGCAAAGAAAGAAAACCAGAAAAAGTTATTAAGTTATCGAAAAAATTACTACATCTATTTAACCTCAATGATATACCAAAAATATCGAAGGACATCATCGAAACTGGGGAGCTTATAAAAAATCAAATGGCCAAACGAGAATCTTTTGAGCAGATTATCATGTATCGCGATCTCTATGACGCTTTTGCTGATGAAGTACATGCACATAATGATTGAATGGACCAGAAAATGCAAAAATAAAATACATTAAAAAGCAAAAAAAGAAAAGCATAAACTCCAGAATTTAAAAAATATCAAAACTAGAAAAAGTCTGAAAGGCATAACTTTTTAATCTGTTTTCTTTTATTACATTGCGTTTTTATTAGTTTATTGGATGTTTTATTAATTTTCAGGATCATAAGCTTATTAAATTTTAAAACATCGAGATACTGGCCCGTGCATATCACGGGTGACCAACTAGTTTAACTAAAAAACTTGCCCCCTCTAAATCCCCTTAACTGTTTCACTTTTTAAGAAAAAGTAGGAAGTTATAGAAAGAAAAAAGAAAAGCAGTTAGGTAATAAAACTGTTTTCCAAAAAAATTTCTTACTTTATGCGATGTGTCATCATTTAAAGAGGGACCACATACTTGAAGTATCTGGCCCGACCACATCGTAGCCACACCGAAAAAACATATATTTTTTCTCGGGTAGTTTAAGAAGATAAAAACGTAATTCTTCCAGCTCTATTACGTGTTTTGTTTCGAAACGCGCACCATCATATTTTTAAAACCTCTGATTTGTGGTTTTTATAAAGAAGATAATTAGGGTTGGACATATATATTTTTGTTGACTACTGAGAATTGTTTCTATATGTTGTTTGGATTTTAAAGATATTTGGTCTCGATTATTTAGAACATGTACGTTTATGCACATTTGGTAAGAGTGATAGGTCCCACCGAGATCAATGCAATTACAGAGTGCCAGGGTAAAGGATGAATTGCACCATGAGAATTGTGAGTATTCATCAACTTAATTAAGGTTAAGAAAATGGTCTTAATTTGTTAAATAACTTGTTAAGCAACAATTGATGTGAAAGATGATTGTCCTGCAAGGATTTTTCAAATGGTATCATTGCTAGCTAACTCCATAACACATCCATATGATGTGCAAACTCGCTCCATAATACGACAGGAAAAACCACTCCATGATGCCGGAAGTTGGAACTAATGAATTCGTGACTTAGAAAAAATCTATCAAAACAACTACCAAAACAATACATGCATACTTGTAGTTCCTAAAATATCAAACAAAGTTATTCTTAAGAAAAAACAACCTAAAGTTCAGCAAAAGAATAATAGAGAAACTCTAAATAATTAGTCCAAAGGAAACAAATTTAAAACCAAATCATAATAGATTTGTATTCACCAATCACATTATGTAGGCCACTGGATGATGAACAATACGGTATAATATAATCTGGTATTATCAGATACGTATTGACACACATCCCGTGAATTCTTCTTCTTGATGAAGATAATCTTCAAATTTGTTGGTCCATACGATGTATTTGAAATGCCAATGTATGTTAGATTTTCATTTTCACCAAAGCTTCTACTCTCAAGTATAATCAGGCATTGTGTAAACCTTGTATCGTTCCCAGTTCTCATCCATTTGAATAAATAAAATGTACCTTTTGAGTCACGGCTATGAACTCGCCGAGAATTCATCAATTTTGGTGAAGTTTATGATCCACTTTTTGAGTGTGATAGTGAAGCTCAGTACATGTCCAAAAAATTTGTTTAAAATGCCATGTGGCATGAAAAATAAGTTTCCCTCAGATGGTAAATATGGCAAATTTTGATTAAAAATATAAATTTAATTATGTTCGGTGGGACCCTAATGAATAAAAAATATATTTATGTTTGTGTGGTGGGGTATTTATAAAAATTTTAGTATTATAATATATTTAGTGGGACCCTTTAAATATAAAAATATATTAGAATAATTAAAAAGTAGGAGAGAAATAGAAATTATATACAATATATATAAAATTATTCGGAGATGGAAAGACCATCGAGCGATAGAGTCTCTATCGCCCAACTCCATAGCATATGTTTGTATATATGTTATATTTGACATATAAGCGTATATGTTTGGCAATTTGGCAATACCCATAATGAGTGCATATATAAAACAAATATAATGGTTCTACATGCATAGGAATAAGCCTAGTGGTTATATCAAAATTTGTTTAGAGGATAAGAAGCTTGCATTCTACTACCACAATTATCTTTTATGTATTCTCCAAAACATCTACCTACAAAATATATGTGCCATATCTAGCAGCAACCACACTATAGTCTAATATTGCTCCTTCGCATGTATGAGAGCCTCAAACACTCGTACACACCTTAAATTATTATAATATTTGTTTTAGATTGAGCTACAATGCGTACAATTATATGGTATTTGATATGATGCAGATAAGGGTCATGCGTAGAAGAAAATAAATGATAATACTTATCCATTTCATTTTTTTCCTCCAATATGTTGACCTTAAAGAAAAACTATACTCGTAAGGAATATTAAATATTTTCTAATTTTTATGGCTATTGGTCTTATATTTTGTGGAATCTCATTGTTCGGTATACAAAGTGCGGTTAGCATTGCTTGCAGGAATGTATTTGGGGTTTTAGAAAAGAGTTCGTCGTTGCGCACCAAAGGACAAAATTCTAATCATTGGGTATCACAATATTATTACTCTACCAAAAAAACCGTTAATCCCCCTATGTACGGTAAAAAAAGGTATCACCGTTTCAGTATTTGAAAGCTTCAGAACTTAACCAAAAATAATTTTACTGTTTCAGTAGATATTTTGGTTGAGGCCTTGACAGCTGGGTTGGATACACCACTAAGTTCAGCGCCTCTTTGCAGCTAGTGCTATTTCAGCAAGTTTTTTCATTAATGCCGATCTTACAACCAAGAGACCCATTTTTCGTTAGACATGATCTCCATACAACTAAGAGAGTGCGCCAACAATTTTATTGATCTTTTTTTTCTTGGAAAAACTCGTGTGGAGATTTAATTAATAAAAGGAAAAGCAAACAAAATGAGGGTCACAGGCCAAACCTCACGAAAAAGAGGAAAACAAAAAAAGAAAGCATGCTAAAAATTATTTGAACCGATAAAAAGACAGACTTGATCTGTCACACCCAAACTATTGAGACCGTGTAGTAGCACAACAATTCTATTAATCCATACCATCAATCCGTGCAAAGATATTTTTTGTTACCTTAATAATCATAAAATCCGTGCCTCTTTTGTTACCAACAACAAATAAAACATACTAAAAACGAAAAAGAAAAAAAAATAATATTTATTGAACATGATCTGTGTTGAGATTAAACAAACCTTAATAATCGTAAAATTGTTGATTAGTCGACCAGCAGCGCAAAAACATACTAAAAATGAGAAAAAAAAAAGAAAAGAACAATTATTGAACATGAAATGTGTTGAGATTAAACAAACCTTAACTTTTTGATCTAGCAATAAGCATGAAGCATCGATAATATGAATATACATTAATAAGCTTTTATGCATCCTTTAGACATACTAATCAAAAAATAATTATTGTTTTTCATTTACAAAAGTATTCGCGGAATGATTTATACCTTTAAATTCTTTGACTTATGCGCCGCTCCAACGTACATTTATAACAGGTGCACGATCGAGGATACATTCGAAACAGAAAACAAAAGTCGATCAGATTAAAAACAATCTATTTTATGCATCCTTTAGACATTCCAATCAAAAGATAATCATTGTTTTTTAATTTAGAAAAATATTCGCGGAATAATTTATACCTTTAAATTCTTTGACTTATGCGCCGCTTCAACGTACATTTATAACAGGTGCCCGATCTAGGATACATTCAAAACAGAAAACAAAAATGGATCAGATTAAAAACAATCTAAATAGCAAGAAAGGGAACAAAATAATCATAAAAAAGAGAAGCAACGTGGAAACCATAGAATTTTGGTTTTGCACGAATGCTTTATTTAGAGTTACCAAACCCACAAAAATGCCATAAGAAATCAACTTTGCTTTGGAAATAATATATTTATCAATACATATATAAATATTTGTTTAAATATTCATATAATTATATGCAGATACTTGCTTTAAAAATAATATAAATACTTTCATAGTTATATATTTCTTGATCTGTATATTAAATTGCCATAACAAAATTTGGGAAAAACATATTATTTTTTCACATATAATATATTTAGCATATTTACCTATGAGATAAATAAATTATTAATATTATTTTTGGACAACTATACTTTTTTTTTTTGAGATATTTTTCCTAAAAAATTATTGAGTATCTTTTACATGTTAAATAAAGGAAACTGTTTCTATTTTTTTTGTGTGTGGAATGAATAATATTAAGAAAAATAATGTTGAAGCCAATATTCATTTTGGTCGATTATACTTTCTTATTGAGGTTTTTTGGTTTCTCATTTTTACTTTTATTTAAATCATGTTATGCTATTTCTATGTTTTTTATTGACGGTTTTATTTCAAACTATTGAACAGGATTAATGATCGCTTTTTTACAGAACGGGTAGCACGTTTTGATCCGGTAAGCATTCACAACTCAATGTATGTTGATTTATAAACTTTGATAAAAGTTCATACTTTTATCGAATTGTAAATGTAATCGTAGTTAGAGTTAGTTTTAATATTAACTAATAGCTTGGAATTGTAATTAAGATTAGTTTAATTATCAAAAATTGTAATCAGACATTGGACATTTTTCTTATGATTTTGTGATTGATTTAATTTTGTGATGAAATCGTGATTAACAATTTTTTTATTTGATGTTAATTTATTTTAATTTTGTTTGTACAATCTTTTTTTGTTTATTTTGTTTGTCAATTTAATTGTTAGGATTAAATGTATTAGATTTTTTAAATATTTTTGGCAAGGTATAGATTTTATTATATTTAGTTATTTTAGGTGATTCGTTTTGTGATTGGTCGAAAATATATTGTGAACTAAAATTATTATAAAATTACCAAAAAAAAATATTATGGTGGGGCCAGAATCAACCAGAAGCTCCGATTAACCACATCGCTTGAAAAACTCTGTTTTTATATAGAGAATAGTTGGTCACCCGTGCGATGCACGGGTCTTTTCATTGCTTATGAAAAATTGAATGTTCTTTTTATATAGTCATCATCAATTTTTTTTTGATAAGGGGTTTTCGTGTTACTTCATTCTTTTTTTTTTTGAAGTATCTACCAATTTGTGGGAGTATTCTGGAGTAACAATAAAATAATCCTAATAAGTGTGCAAAAAAACCAAAGTAATCCCAATAAGTGTGCCAAAAAATAAAATGAACCAAAAAGGGCCAAAATTATTTGTAGCAATAAAATTTTATTATTTTTTTTAGTTGTATTCTTATCAAATCTAAGAATACCATTCTTATCAAATGGAAGATGATTAAAGTTGTTTTGGTTGGTTGAATAAAACCATACCATTCTTGTCAAATCGAAGATTCACATCCCTTTCGTCTATGGTTTCTTTGCGGTCTTTGCATGTTTCTTCGTTTTTTCTCTTTTGTTGTGAAGTTTTTCAAGGTAGAGATAAATATACTTTGCCTTTTCATATTGTTCCGCAAGTCTTTTTTGTTCTTGTTTTTGTGAATTTGTTGTTTTTAGTCATTTTTTGCTGTTCTTTTTGATTATCGCGTGTAGGTAGTGATACTCGTTTCAGAAGATTTTCTTGCTTCATCATGTGGATTTTTTTGGGCTAAAGGAAGTAAAATCGATCATAGATTACCGCGTGTAGGTAGTGATACTTATATACATAGAGTATAATTAGGGTGTAATTATTTTTTTTATTTTCCATATTTTATCTAAATTATGGGTTTATTATGAAGATATCTTATTTTGTTTCCACATTTTTATCCAAATTGAGAAACCCTAATTCTTATTTAGGGTAAGCAAGCCATTTTTTTTGCATGAAATTCTTTTTGGAAAATGTAGCAATTGAAATTTACAATAGCAAATATCTAAATTAATATGGTAATAATCCCATACCATGTAAAGTACGATGGGAAGATTGATAACCCTACGATGGGTAGTCTTCGTTGTCTCGTTTCTTTATTGGCCCGTACTTTCCACGGTTAGTGCTCCCAATTGCCATGATCGGCCTCAAAACCTTTTACTGCACAATCCCAGCTGCTCCGGCTAAACGCCATTTCATGATACAACGCCAACTTAATGTATATGAAATGCTGACACCCAGAATGAAATCCATGTCATTGCCCATACTTTACTTTGAGCTTGTAAAAATCTTTGTATCGGAAAATTCAATGCATACATAAACAATTGGGTATCACAGTTGGCTGCAATATTTCTATTTTTACATATCAAATGACAGTAATTGTGTTGTAAATATAGAGATTAAGGTTAGTGGTATTGTCGTTCCAAGTAAAATCAGCCCTGATCTTTGTAAGTAAATCCCTAACATTCTCATTTTCCCTGCTCTGTACGCTTGTCCACATAATGTTTCCAAGGCTGTTGCTATCCCTGGCTGCGTACAACTAAGTGGGCCAAGGTATAATCTCTACCGTCCATGTTTTCTGATTGATCAACAACAAGAGAGACCGAAGGAGGGAAGGGAAAAGTCTTGAAGTTTATATGAAGCTTTGAAAAACCAACAAAAAGTGGTTCTTTAACTTTGGGTTTCATAACAGAGATGTCTCAGCCATTAGCCGTGAATAGATAAACCTGAATTAAACCTCCTAGTTTTGCACCAATAGTTTGAAAAAAAGGAATCCCTTGGATCAATGCCCAGGACCCAGAAGAAACCTCATTATTAGACTGAGTATAGAGATTTTTTTTAGAAGACCAGTTTACAAATTTAAGGGTATAAGAGTTGTAGGACCCATAGGAAGCCTCATTATTAATCAAAATCTCATCTAAACAAATTATTCCTTATGAGGTTGTGATTACTGCATTGAGAAACTCATTCTCAGTGGACAGAAATAGATAGGACTTTGTCCGAGAAGTAATCACTTCTTGAGCTCCTCCGTTAATGGTACTTAAAATGTTTCTCAAATACTGATTTTCTTCCATACCTGTGGTTCAATAAACAGTATGTTATTAATATGATTAACTCATGCGGAAACTTTAAAACACATCATGCTTATTAAACGATCGACTATATATTATAAGCCATTGATATGATTACATCATGTGAAAGGAAGGTAAGCCGTTAATATGATTAACTCCCTCAAAACTTCAAAACACATCATCTTATTAAAAGATCGATTATATATTGTATTGAATTGAATTGATATTGATATGATTAAATCATGTGAAAAGAAGGTACATCTAAACAGATCATGCTTAATAAACGATCAAGAAGGTAAATCTCACAAGAAAATGACTAACCTTGTGTTATATTTAGAAAACGAAATTAATTTTGGAAAACCCGTAAGGAACTTATACATAAGATGTATCACTCATGTTCTACTTATATATAGTATAATAATTTTTGAAAAAGGGTTATATATGGTTTATTCAATACATGGAATAGTTATTTATACTTTTCTAGAAATAGATAAAACTGAATTTATAATTTTGGCATAAGAATTTCGATAAATATTTTATATGCATTTATTTCCTAGCAATAGATATTTTTAGTATATATACCTAATATGTTAAGAGGAAGTAATTATATTATCCTATATATGTAAATTACGTGGGCAACACCTACTAAAAAATTTTTTTTTTTTCTTTTTTTTTGGAAAGGCAAGATATTCTGGATGATTTATACTTCAATTTTTTTATTTTTGTAAAAGACAAGATATTTTGGATGGACAGATATATGTAAATTATGTAGACAATACCTAGAGGAAAAAAGAAATTATTTTTTTTATTTGAAAAAGGCAAGATATTTTGGATGGCAGTGTCCTTATGATACACGGGTTTGTTTAAGTTTTTCAACACCCTATTGATATTTTTTTTTGATATCCTGTATGCAGAATTCTAATTTCTATCATAGGGACGATTACAGATTGAGTCTTTGCATTTTACATTTCTAATGTTACTCAAGAAATTGGAATACTCTGTTCAATATTGGCAATCCATTTCGATGTAAGTGTATATGAGTAAATGTAACGTGTATAACAATGCAAGAAGTTAGATGGAAAATTGAGTGTTAGTTATAATCTTGTCCATTTAATCCAAAATACTTATTCATTAAACTTAAACAAAATAAATTTCCAACCAACTAATAATAAACCAACACAAATACGTACCTAATAATAAACCAATCCTGGTAGAGAAAATAATAAAGAGTTCGTATGTCCGTAGTGCAACGTATTTGAATTGTGTAGTATTCAATTAAGCTTCATAAACTCATTGAAAGTCACACCGTTCTAGTCCTTTTCCATTGTCTGATATTCTTCAAACCTTATGAGCTCGTACTTCTGTTGTACTCTAAACTCTAGGAGGTTGTACTCTTGATACTTTTGCATTTTCTGTTCATCGAATTCTTCAAACTCTAGGAGGCAGCATGGATCATACATAAGGGTAAAAAACAACGAATATGTTTATAAACCCACAAAATATCAAAGCATGCAGATTAAAAAAATTTAAAAATAATATAATACCTCTATTTTTTCTCTTTCACACTCCACTCTCAATGTTGGCACCCCCATCCATCACCAAGGAACTCGACCCACTGTTTTGCATCACATTCTTATCTTATTTTTAGATCATTTTAAATATGTAATTTGTAAATTGGATCCCACTGTATGGAATCAAAAGGATCTTCAAATCCTGAATATGTATTTTGTAAATTGGATCCCACTGTATGGAATCAAAAGGATCTTCAAATCATGTTTGATACATATACGTTGTCAATTTGCGATATTACGAATAGTAGATTAAAAGTGATGAGTTTTTCTCACCGTGATGCAACCTGGAGTTGACGATCCAAAAAATAAATTTGTCTCTGAAATCAAATCAATGAAACAATAAAGACTTTCATCGCAAGAAAACCCAAGAAAAAACAATGGATTCACCATGATTTAAAAGTGTTGAGTTTCTTATCGTGATGTAGCCTGGAATCTATGATCATAAAAATAAACATGTTTCCTGGAATCAAATAAATCAATAAATCAATCAATGACCGTGAGTTTCCATATTGAATGCAAAAAAAAAAAAAAAACCCAGGAAAAAAATGGGATTTTCGCATATGCGCATGGACCTTAAATAGAGAGGTGATAAACCCAAAAAAAATCCGGAACAAAAAAACTTCTTCGTATGAAATAATATACGTATTCACATTTATTTTTATATTCAAATTTATTTCAATATCATATTCCAATATTTTCTTCCATTGGAAATCATTTTCTTCCCTGTTATTGTGATATCCATATTTATTTTGATATCTTTCAAAATTATATTCCCTTTTCTTTTTCTTCTTTGTTAATGTCAACGATTCTTTTTTTTCCTAATGATTTTTTTTCTCTTTTTTTTGCTGCGGATCATTTTTTTTCTTGGAATTCATACTCCTAATGGTTATGTATTATTTTTATTTGTGCAGGATTAACAAACCGCGTGACTCCCTCAAATCAGGTATTTTCTTTTAATCGTTGATGTAAATTATTTTTTTCTTTTATTCAGGTTCATGTTTATGTTTTTGTTTAGGTATTTAATACCAATAGAAAGTGTAATTGCAATCATTTTTTTTACCCGTGGTTTGGAGATGTAATTAGGGGGATATTATTATTAAAACTGTAAATGGACATTGGTTTTTTTTTCTTTATGAATATTTTTTTAATCATATGATTGATGATTGACGATTGATTTAATTTTACGATGAAATCATGATGAACAGTTTATTTTATTTTATTTTGGTAATGTTTTATTTGTTTATATTTGTTTCTAATTTACAGTTTGTAATTAATCATTATACAAAGCTTTTGGTTGGTAACCTAGCAACAAGCTGGGCTCCAACACCTTTTTGAATAGCAACGCCTAATCTATAAAAAATAAAGCTACCAAAACCACTACTAGCGTCGTTACTAACTAAATAATTCTTCAGGCGCTTGAAAAAAAATAACATTTGTTTCTTAAATTGTGAATAACATTTTACAGTTTTAGGAAATTGTGATTGGTCAAATAATATTTGGGAGAATGATAGGCCAAAATCAACTGTTTGTGGGGCCAGAAATGCTTAAGGTCCCGCCACTGATAAATTCTCCGCTCCACTTCTTAGTCCCAGCAAGATCTGCCCGCAACTCTCTTGGAGGTGAGATTCTATTTGGAATGTCGATCTTTGGATCCATGGAATTCCAATCAAATATGATTTCGTTTTCAAGATCTCAACCTGAAACTTTCGTTCCAGAGCCTATTAACTCACGTAAACCTTCTCGAGAAACCCTAGATTTTCAATTTGGGCAAAACATGGAAGATAATCCAGTTACCCTCGATTTTCAATTTGGGCAAAGCATGGAAAATAATTCAGAAACTCTAAAAGATACTCTCAGCACGGAAACTCAATCACCTCTTTTTGATGAATCCTTTTTCAATCTCAATGCAACTCCTTTAACCACTAAACACCCTGAAAATTCAATGCCCAAAACGGATAATCCAGTTGATGATGGAAACTTACAAACGCCAATAACAGTGTCTACGGATCCGATTGCAAACGAGTCTACAGCAAAGTCTAAATCTTCAAAGAAGCCGCGGAAAAGAGGAACGAAGGAGAGTAAGGTGAAAATAGGGTTAATTGAAGGGCCCGACCTACCCGACTGGTTACCAGAAGGATGGCAGTTGGAGAGAAAAAAGAGGGAAAATGGTGTCAATACTGGAATGGTCGAGACGGTAAAACTTTACTGTTTTCTCGTTCTTGTATATGTTTTTGATAGAGTTCTGAAATTTATGCTGAATTTGTAAGTAAAGTATTTGCCTAGGTTGTTGCAATGCCATTGCTCTTTTGTACTGTCACTTCCATGTGCTGTGTGGTTGTAGCACGGTTGGCGGTTACTTGTTAGATCGTTTTTTGATTTTCTTTACTTAGGCTTGGTTAGTTGTTGTGTCTTTTTTATTTGTGCAGTTCTACTATGATCCAGAAAAAGGTCGGCAGTTTAGGTCGAAAAGTGAAGTGCTTTTATTTCTGGAATCAGGAACGCGAAGAAAGAGAAAATCCTATCAAAGGAGAGCAAAGCAAATTCTAGCTGAGGTACAAGTTAACTTTTGTAGAACTTCTTGTCGGATACAATTACGTACAAGATTTGTCTGGTAAATGATACTGTTCTGTTTGTATGCATGTCTCTCTTGTAGCCCACGGATAACTACAGTACTCCTACACAAGCAAGAGCTACTACGTCAAAGAGTTACATCGACAACCAGCCGTATGTTTCAAGTATAGATGCCAATGGATCAGGAAATCTGAACCCAGTTACTGGTAATGATACCGTGTCTTTTGATTCCTGTAGAGGTTTGGTCAATTTGTCGAGGTTGAAGTTATTATTTTGTGTTCAACAAACTTCATTACTCCAATGTTCCGCAGCTCAAATGTAACCAACTCATAACTGATTAACTCAAATATCCATGTTCCTAAGACTGCAATGACCAGTCCTTATGGAGTCCCGTTATCTCACTGTTCAAAAATGTGAATCCTTTTCTAATCCCAATTCTGTCTCTGCAACTCCAGATTATGAAGATAAAGATAAACCCGATAATATGGAGGATGGAGTTTTACAGACACCAGCAACGCCTACGGTTGCGATTGAATCTTTAGCTAAGTCCAATTCTGTAAAGTCGTGGCGGAGGAGTGGTGCTGTGGGAACTAGTTTGAAATTAGGGGTGATTGAAGGCGCAGATCTGCCTGAATGGTTGCCACAGGGTTGGAAAATGGAGCGTAAAGTCCGGCAAAATGGTGCTTCTGCTGGAATGATTGATGTGGTAATCTGATTATTCATCTCTAATTTCCTTGTTTTATGAGATTCTTCCATCTTCATTTAGATCATGTCCTCGGGTTGTTCCATCTCTTCTTGATCATGTTTGCATATTCATAACCAATTCATAATAAGGGTATGTTTTCAAAGCATTTTGTGCAACAAACACGTCTGCTTTTAAGGCCACATTATGGTTTTGTTTTTGACTATTTGGTTTTCTCTTTTCCTTGGGTTGTCAAAAAAAAAAAAAAGTTTGGGTGTCCTGTTTTGTTAAGTAAGTTCTCCGTTTTTGAAGGGTCAAACAAAAGTTAACACCACACTTGGTGTTGATTTTTCATGAAATTAACATCACATGGATTTCTAGAAGACAAGTCTATTGTGCCATACTTCCATTTCCTTCCTTTCAGTATCACTTTACATACTTTCCATCATGTCTCACTTCCTACTTCTAGATATTCAAAGTGTAGCACTACTAGCACATGTAAGATTTTTCATGGGCAGAGATAAATTGCATGAGATTCTTTATGTTTCTTCCATTTTCAACAGTTCTCACTTCATCCCTCTTTGAGAATTCAAGTTTTACATAGTACTCTTTTTTCAAATGAGAAACAGAATCTTTCCTTAAAATACGTCTAAGACTATCTCACTAATGGTGCATTCTAGAAAAAGAAAAAGAAACATAATAAGGAAGCAACTTTTGTGTAGCGTATTCTTTCAAATTCCTCGGACTTTCTTTCTCTATCACACACATTCCTTTCCTTCGTTTGATTCTTAATGCGGCCACCCTTGCTTATCATCTTGGGTCATCATAGCTGTGTGATTCTTATGCCCATTCGGCTGATCGCATTTTTTTCTTTTTCTTGTTTGTCCACATTATCTATTTTGCTCTTTAGGTTTACACCGATCCAGAAAAGGGCCGCAAATTTTGGTCGAAGGTTGGCGTCCTTCGTTATCTGGAGACAGGAACTGGCCGAATACGCCCAAAGAGGCTGAAGGTAATTCTTTCAGACACATCAGTGGGCACCTTAAAGAATTTCATGTCAGATAGAATTCCAGATGAAATTTACCTGCTGATTGGTTATTATTTGTATGTACGTGTATTGTTTTGTAGCCTTCAAATCCTTCGACACGAAGGAGACCTTCTTCAAAGAGAAGGAAGACAGCGTCGATGCCTGACTTCACTGACCAGGCAGAATTTGGGTCAGAAGCTCAAAATTTAGATGCTGATGGTTTTGGATCTCTGAATCCACTGGTTGATGGTGAAACTGAGACAGAACAGACAGTGCACGATTGGGATGCAGATTTTACCATCGCAGAAGTTGGTAAATCATTTCAAAGGTATCCAGTTTTAAATTCATTTTCTCGGATGTTAAACGAGGTCTAGAAAATTGATTATATGCCTCCATGAGGTCATGTGATAAATGATTTTGGATATTTTGCAGTTGACCCTGGACTGGAGTACTCACTGGAAGATAAGATGAAAGAACAACGTGAAGAAGCTAATTGCTGTTATAGGATTATCTTAGACACAATGAGAGGTCGATTAGAAGGGCAGCTTTATTTAGGTGAGGGGAGCTTTAGTTTTTGGTTGGCTTGTTCTTACTAAAGAAATAGGGCGTTCAGTAGGAGTAAATGGGAGATGTAAATTGAGTAGTTTGATAAGAAAATAATCCATTAACCAAGGAAAAGAAACAACAGTTTGTAAAGGATTGTGGATGTTAACACTCCTCAGTTCCTCGCCCTATCAAGGATCAACTAATTCTGTGATTCAGTCTCAGAAGAGATGTTCACCGGAATGGTGGTTCTTGTGATGACTGAATCCGAGAGATTAGTTTCTCCTGTGTGTACAACATTGTTCTGTCTGGGTACAACAAAAGACTTAACAGAATCAAAAGTTGAGGAATTAAAAACAGAGGAGGAGAATCCTTCCTAAACTAAAGCATTTGATTTTCTTCCTTCTTTGGCTAATAAGTCCGCTGCTCCGTCTGCACTTCTGTCTGCAAATTGAAAGCCCAAGAAAGAGTCCATGGTATTTGTCAGAGTACGAGCTTCATCTAAGATAGGTCTCAATTCCAGGCATCAATGGCTGCAAGCATCTCTCCTTCATCATTGCTCCTCTCGATCTCACTGTCCTGCAAACACCAAAATCGCCGTCCAATGCTCAAACATTACGAAGGAGTCAACAACCTGGATCCCTCCCTTCCCTAACACAGTTTGTTTGTTTTTTTCATCTGTTTATACATTGGCAAAGAGACCGCCAAAATATGGAATTTTTTTCTTGATAACGTTGGTTTGAGTTGGACCTTCCCTGGTTGTGTGGAGTCGACCATTTGGGAATGGAGAAATAAGAAAGGCAGGAAGATGATCAAAAATGTTTAGGGTATGCTTCATTTCCCTTTTTGGTGGATTATATGGAACAAGAGGAAATAGATTATCTTGCGTAACAGAGACACTTAAATTAGTTGATCGTGGCTGTCAAGTGCATCTTATATGATTGGGCTTTAAAAAATAGTTTGTTTGAAGGTATTTCACTCCTCATATCAGTAATTGGAATACCGTCATAGGTATAAGCTAATTTTGTTAGCTGAACTTTTAATAATTTCTCGCTGCATTAATGAGGGTCATTCCTAATTTGAATCTTCCTTTTCGTCAAAAAAAAAAAATATATATTGATTTGTGCAAAGATTTTAAGGGGATGGAAACTTACTTTAAGGATGGATATTCTAATTATTAATAATACACTTCGTTTCAATCAAATACTTACATATACAGGGTTATGCTCACCTGCAGTGGGTATTTTATCACTTTAACGGTCATAAATTTATTTTCATCCCTTCAACAACTACAAAATCTATTTATATACGGTCCGCGAGTTAAAACTTCAAAGGTGTCAACTATCCATACACAAAAATTCCAACAAAACAAATTGTTCACAAAAACCCCATTTAATATAATTGGTCTATATTACCCTCTTAGTTTAAATCACCCCAACAAAAACAAAAATCAACCCCACTTTAATTCTTATTATATTGTCACCACCAACAAGCAACGCCACCTTCTACCACCGCCACCGACCACCACCACCAACCATCGCCGCCACCACCTCCGACCGCTGCCGCCGCCTTCCCCGCCACCGCCGCCTCTGACCGCCACCGCCGCCTCCGACCGCCACCGCCGACGACGACCACCACCGCCGCTACCGACCACCACCGCCACCGCCGCCACCGACCACCACCACTACTGACCAAAATTTAGATGAAACCGATTTTGGTTACATCACAAATGCGATGAAACCGATTTTGGTTTCATCATAAAATAAGATGAAACCCTAATTGGTTTCATCAGAATTCAACTACAAGAAAAATTCAACAAGGATCTTATGTTGCAGTTGTCTTGGATACAACAACATCACAACAACACAGATCCATGCTCTATGCTACAAACACATATTATCAACTGCCAGCACCACCACTGCCGACCACCGCCGACCACCACCGACAACATCGCCAACACCCGCCGACGACCACCACCACCACTGACCAAAAATTAGATGAAACCAATTTTGGTTTCATCATAAATACGATGAAACCCATAATTGGTTTCATCAGAATTCATCAGTAGCTGCACTTCATTTAAGCTTCATTTCTTCTCTAGTTTACAACATCATCTCTTGTAACACAGCTCTATATAAAAACAACTCTACTTTCAGGCAAAACCCAGCTGCACTATTCACCTTCAATTGCTTCAACTCCAGCTGCACTATCCACCAGGCCCTATTCTTTGCATCTTAACCTGCACTTCCAATTCCAACCCTATAATCCACAACTCCACAATACTTTCCTGCTTTTCCTAGCATTCATCTATTTGTGAATCTTCTCAATCATTCATTCAAGCCAACATCATTGTATCAACAACCTCATTATATTCTTTCAACCACCAGGCCATCAATTCAATTTATTTATTTCTTCAGTCACAGCCTTTGTCCATCAAACCAACACTGCCATCTTCTATTCCATTTCCTTGTCTGCAGCACAGACCAACACCATTTCAGTCGCCTGCACAACCCCATTTGCATATACCACCTGCAGCTGCTCAGGTAACCTGAAATTCATTCATATACAACACCAATTGCATTTCAAACTCATGCCACTTCCACCTGCATCTCTTTGCTGCCTCAAAAACCTGTTAACAATCACACAGCAACCACAAACTCATTGCACAACATCCATAACTTACTTATTGCAACATCTCATATTCAAGCTTCTGCCATTCTCCAACTCCATTGCACCAAAACCATCTCTAAATCCTCCATCGACTGAATCTTCTCTATGACAAACTCTATCCAAGAGCCTAATCCATAGCACCATCAGTTCACATACATCACATAATTCTTCAGTTATAGAAACCCCCACTTCAATTCAATCATCATCCTCTTCCATACTTCGATTTCAGGAAAAACCTGTTCATAAATTCATCACAACAAGACCTCGATTTCATATCAAATTCGTCGTGGTAGCAGCAACTGGTTCTGCAACTTCATCATCACCACCAGCTACAACTTCAGTTCTTCTACTTCTTCCTTGTAAGCCTTCTCTCAACCATAAATTCCTCCAATCCCCATCTTTTTCTCCATTCATCTCAGATATCTACAGGAGCAGCAGAAACCAAACCCTGACCAATTTCCATCGTCAGAACCTCAATTTCACCAGCAACAACCTAATTCACATCTTCACATCAATCTAACTCAACTCTGAGTTTCAATTTCTGAATCAACCCCAGACGATATGCAGATCCAATTTCTTGCAATCTCAGATTCAACCCATCTTAAATCTGTTTCAAATCCATCATCTCTATCTTACCCTTTTCACATCTCCCAATTCTCGATCTATTTCTCGATCAACAACAACGAGATTTACTCTCAATTTCAGGTGATAAAACAGCAGCATCTGCTGCTTCTTCTTTTCTCAGTTTTAGGGAAATGAATGAACTAATGATTGAGAGAAAACGTCTCTCGAATTCTTCATCTCTTGAATCAGCGCCGTTCTTTTCTGCTTCTTCATCTCTGTCTCGATCTAATTTCAGGTGATAACAGCGGCAGCTGCTGCTTCATCCTTTCTCAGTTTTAGGTACTTGAAATGAACGATTGAGAAAATAATTTCTCGATTTAGATCTCTCGACTTTAATAACAACAACCGTTTCTCAATGAACAAACTAAATTTACAGGGAATTACAGGGAAGTGGTGTGTCGGGGGAGAATAAAATTGTTGTTGGTGTTCGTGGAGATCCATTGTTGCTGCTGGTGATGATGGTGGTGGGATAAGGAGTAGGAAAAAAAAGAAAAAAGGAATCAGAGAAGAAGAAAAGATGAAAGGGTACATTTGGGTTTTTTTAAAATAAAAAAAGTTAAATTTACTCATTATCATTTGACTTGGGGTTTTTGTCCCAGTTTTATTTGAAACGATTTTTATTTGGTAGAAATAATATGACCGGTTTTTTCTTATCACTAGTTTGTTCACCTAGGGGTTTTGTCACTAGTTTTGATTTATATATATGAAAATACAATTTTATAAAAACATGTACAAAACAAGATTTTTTTTTAACGAATGGTCTTTCAAGAAAATATGTACCGTAGTTACTAAATAATTCCCTAAAATACTAAAATATCAAATAGGAAACTAGAAATAATTTAAAAAAATCAAACTCCAAAAATCTATATAACACAATAGCCACAAATATACAATGTACATGGAAGAAAAAAACCCGACCTTTCTATATGAAACTATAATTTAGTTGTTAGTGCTCAGTTTTTATTGATTCAACTAGCATCCAAAATGTTAACCGGGAAATCTTCCCACTTGCAGCTCAGTTCATCGTATTATCAAGAAATTAGCCATGGTAAATCAACATAATAATCAATTAGCAGACATAAGTAAACAAATAGTTAAGGCTGACTAAGAAGAATATGCTTGCTCTTTTGTTCCATTTCATCTGTAAACTGGCATACGTTTTTGACGGTACGATATTTACTGAAAAGGCACTATCTTTATTGTTAGCCTTAGATTAATAATGAGTTATCTGTTTTTTCAGTGGTTCATTAATCTTGAACTTTTTAACTTTTTTTTTTTTAGTGATTATAATGTCTTATTTCAGGTTGGTAAGTTTTTTCATCTACCTCCTTATCCAATGGACACATATGTTCAATTTATTCACAATTCTTTAAAATAACTTGAAGCAATATTACTCATTCAAGTGAGTGATTATAATTTGCTTTGAATTGTCTGAATGTTGAGCTAAATTCTAGATAGATGAAATAATGTAGATTATTAAGCAGGTTTTAAAGGATTATATTGGACTAAATGGTTTTCTTCAAGGTGAGGGATGGGATGTTGTAAGACCTTAGTTATTGTTAGAGCATTGCTCGGTCGAACTCGCAACCGTTGCTATATCAAGCTTGTTTGTCAAGTTTAGTTGATAAAAACTATACGTCTTGATTTCTAGTCTACTTATAGCTATGTCTCAGATTAATATAGAATGTGTAGTTGAGATTTAGACTTCACGGTGTTCATCGATTGAAGACGAAGATCTACTGAGGAGACCTTGGAGGAACTTCATCAACAAAAGATATGTGGAGACTGAAACTTATCTATCACTCACAAGTCTATTCTATTCTATCTCCTAATGAGACTAATTCATATAGATATATAGACTTTTACATTATACACATTTGATATTTCGAGCCGAGTTTATCTCGCTTATCTATTAAAGGGAGAGCAAAACAGGATCCGAGGAGAGCAAAAATTGTAATTGACTCACTGATTTGAACCGATTCAATATAATCCTCTAAATTGGACCAACAAACCCTTACTAATATGCACCCATGACCTATCCAAAATCTACACCCAATGTCACAACTGCCGTCAACAGGTAACACCATCACCATGGAACCAATGTCAGGTCTCTGCACCTCAACTCTTTCCATTTGGGTGGTTTGTTTTTTTCTGCTCTTCTCCATTTTATTTTGATTATCTGACCATTTGCGAACTTTTTATTCACAAAATCCTTGAAATCTCGATGTACCCGAGGAAGAGGAAGCGAAAATCCAAAGTGATCATTAAAACCTAGACGATAAAGTTGTAGTTATATTGATTATAGAAGGAGGAAATTTAAGGGGGATATGAACCTGTACATATAGGTTAATATTATTGGATTTTAAAAATTGTAGATTGACTTTGGGTTCTCATGAATTATCCTGCTAATTTGGAAACCTTTGGTTTTTAGCATGGTTAAAGAAAGATAAATCGTTGGACCTTTTGATAAGCTTTTATAAATTCATAAAATTACAGTATAAGATACGGGTTTTGTTTAACATAAGTTAAAAAAAATCAAGATCGAAGTTAATATATTACGTGAAATAATGAATATTTGTTGTTGTTATTCTGTAATGTGAGTTTGGGAGTGAAGAATCTCTGTTTGATGATTTGACCCGGAACATTTTGATGTCGATGGTGGTGGTTCATAGTTGGGGTTTATTGGTACAAATTAGAAAATTATGTTGAACCGGTTCAAATTAGTGAGTCAACTACAATTTTTGCTCTCCTCGGGTCCATTTTTGCTCTCCCTTAACAAAAATATTTCTCGAAATACGAGTTGGAAGCTCTTTGCTTTAGCTACGTTCATCATTATTCTTGATGAGTTTAGTTGGAAACATTTATTTGTTGGAAACTAAATAATAATTTAAAAGATGATCATGTGAAAATTGCCTTGAAACGTCTTACATGATTTGTGTGAGACGGTCACTTGATGTCGATTCGGAATGTTTCATATTGATCATTCGATCACTTGAAAATTACTTATAAGCTAATGTTTGTGTGAGACAGATATTGTTGTCTTCTAAGGATGTTTCAATGATTGAAATGGGAGTTTAGAACAATTTACCTTTGTCTGGATATAACACAGTATGCATACCAGTATGCAAACTGTTGTGGAATGATTCAGTTCCGGAAACCAAGTTTGCATACCAGTATGTGAACGATTCTACCTGAGTTATGTCCGGAACTGCAGTTTGCGTACTCGTTTGCAAACTGTTGGACAAGACCAACGTCCGGAACTAAAGTTTGCGTACCCGTTTGCAAACTTAGTGGTTAAAGTTCCAAAATCGGTTAAGTATGTTTTCATACTCATGAACAAATACATTTATAAATTAAGCAGTCTATGCAAACCGTGGCTTAATGTTCATGAATTGATTCTTGTGTAAGTACTTTGTACAATCATGAATCAAATCCTAGTTCATTTCAATTGTGTCTTGTATACTTCTATGAGATATAAACAATTGAACATCTCTATGAGTAACACAATTAGATTCATTTGATTATCATTCATGTATGATAGATCATCATATTTGATCTAGATGTGTTAGATGAATGTGGTTAAGACTAAAGTGTTCATATGGATAACTTCGGTTAATCGTTATTAAGCCAAATCAATATACATGTTTAGGTAAGGTTACCCATATCTAAATGAAGGTATATTTCATTTGTGTGTAACAAGCTAAGACCATCTAACGCTAGAGAGATATTGCTTTGGTTTTAAGCAAACTTAGCTTGAATCTTAAATCAGGTTTTCATCTAACAATGAGTATTGAATGTTTAGTTTCTAAGCTATCAAACCCTGATTTGAAGACTATATAAGGGGGAACACTAGTAACTGGAAAACCTAATACCCACACTTCTGTGTGATACTAGTTGCGACTAGAGTCGATTCTCCTTTAACCTAGGTTTTTCCAAAACCATTATAGGTTAAAGACTTGAAAACTTCATTGGGATTCGTGAATCCAGACCCAACTATTTTTTCTATAATTGCGTGTTCTAATCTTACTTGTTCTATCGTATTGAGTACTATCTTCTCTAAGATTTGCTTGAGATTTATCTCCGATAGGTAAGATATAAAAAGTAATCACAAAGCTCTTAGTCTCATTCTTTGTGATTCCATAATAACTTCTTCTACTACCATACAATTAAGTTATTGTGAGGTGATTGATATTTCTAGGTTGTTCTTCGGGAATATAAGACCGAATTATCAATTGGTTCCTGTGTACCTTGATTTATCAAAAGATGGAACAAAACTTCATAGGTACTTCTATGGGAGACAGATTTATCTATCAAAATAGGCTTATCTGTGGGAGACATATTTGTTTATAAGGTTTCGACTTTGGGTCGTAGTAACTCTTAGTTGTGGGTGAGATCAGCCAAGGGAATCAATGCGTAGAGTCCTGCTGGGATTCAGAGGCGCAAGGAACGTGACTGTACCTTAATCGGTGTGAGACTTGGTTAGGGCTCAACTACATTCCAGTCCGAAGTTAACTTGTAGCAGGATAATGTTTGTAGCGACTTAATACAATGTGGTTTTCAAAACTGGATTAGGTCCCGGGGTTTTTCTGCATTTGCAGTTTCCTCGTTAACAAAACTTCTGGTGTCTGTGTTATTTCTTTTCCGTATTATATTTGTTTATATAATTGAAATATCACAGGTTGTGCGTAGTTCAATCAATTGGTAAATCCAACCTTTTGTTGTTGATATAAATTGATTGACACTTGAACGTTGGTCTTTGGTACCGTTAAAGTTATTCTCATACCAATCAGCTCACGGTTCCGTCCTGTTGATTTTCTAATTGATTTGAGAAAGAGATATAACTCTTGGATATATTTCCTTGATTGAGTCTGATTGTCTACTTGATTCTCTTAGAATTATATTAGAGTTAATCCATACAGATTTCCGAACGAATTATTGGGTGTGGTTGTTAGACTCCCGTTTTTTTCAATTGGTATCAGAGCAGGCAAACACGCTAAGACCTCATAAGTCTGTGTTTGTATCAATCTGACTCTATGGACAGAAATGATATCTCTGTAAACGTACCGCCAGTCTTCGATGACTCGAATTACTTAGGGTGGAAAATTGCTATGCCTGCCAATCTCCAAGCACGTGATTTTAAATCAGGCCTTCGTGTTGTTAATGGCTATAATCTTTCGTTAGTTACAATAAATGGTGTAACTGTTCCAAAGGATATTGGTGAGTATGAGCCTGTAGAGATTCTTGCTGCAAAACAAAATTCTAACGGTTTGAATGCTATCATCCATGACATTACCCCAGATCTTCAGGACCATATGACTACGTGCATTCGGTCTAAAGATGCTTGGGATATCTTAGAAACCGTATTTGAAGGGAATACCTCTGAGAAAGTATCTAGGCTCCAAAACCTAAATTATGATTGGAAAACCTTTGTATGGCTAATGAGGATTCATTTGATGAGTTTAATAGCAAAGTTTCTGAAATTGTTAATGCATCTTTTGCATTAGGTAAGACTATTCCTGAAAGGGACATTGTGATGAAAATTCTCAGATCGTTGCCAGCCAAATACGATTCTAAGAAACATGCCATCATTAAAGGAAATAACCTTGATACACTTTACAGAAACACTCTTGTTGGGAAGTAAAAGATCTTTGATCATGAGCATACGTCCAAATATGGAAAGGATATTGCTTTCAAAACACAAAAGAACACTAAATTACTTGATAAAAGTAAAAGTTTTGGCAACTCTGTGGATGATCCTATTGAGACTGATTCATCAGATGAAGATCTTGACAACTCAGTCTCACTGATCACAAGACAGTTTAGAGATCTTCTTTTGAAGAGAATTAAACGGTTCATCTCTAGATCATCAGTTAACCCACATGATCGTGTTCCTCCTAAAAATAGGGACACCATCGACACTGATAATGAGGATATTCCACAATGCTTCAAGTGTAAAGGTTTAGGTCATTTTTCTAATGAGTGTCAAAATCATAGAAAATACACTGGAAACAAAGGTCTTGCTGCAACTCTTGATGAAATGTCTGATCACTATGATTCAAATGAAGATGAAAAATCAAGTGTTGCACTCCTTGGAAAAAATATTAATTTTGATAATTGTAGCAATACGTACATCAATCTTGATATTCTTCCTGGAGAAACTTCTACGACCACTTTGGGGGATAAAATGGATTTTACCCCTTATACTGAAAATTCTAGCTCACATGTTTCAGGTACCTCAATTTGTTTAGCAGCATGCTCGGCTATGGTTCCTGGACCGTCCTCCTCTTCGACATGTTCTTATTGTACTTTTAAGGGTCATGAACTCTCTAATTGTTTCAAGTACAAACATAAAATAAGATATGTCGACAAACTTCAATGGAGAGAAAATCGATTAGCAATCAAGCTCAAACTTGATCTGAAGTCTAATTCATCTGAGGTATGTAAATTTAATTCATCTCCGAAGAAGTTAATTTCTAAATAAAAAGATAGACCTCTACAGAAAAGAACCAGGTATAAACGATCTATGAAAAATGTTACAGAGAATTCCATACAGGAATTTCATGGTGGATAGATTATTGTTCACCCCAACACAACCTAATTGTGTTGAAAGTGCATCTTGTCTCATGTGCCTAATTTCAAAGAGACAAGAGTTATGCACAAATCGGTTTTTAGGAAAATAATTTTTTTTTCTGGAATTCTGTTGATCTTTTCATATCCTGAATTGGTATTGAAAAGTTTTCTCTGTTTGATCGTTAAAAGAGGGTTAAAATCGACAATTCTACCTTTTTAAGGGTTAAGAGTTGTTTGTACGTGAATCATACTTACTCTGTTTATAGGACTCTACATTCCTTTTTCTTTCCCTGAAAACTCTTTTTATCAAAAGATTGCTTGTGGAGCTAGTTTTGTGTATTTCTCTCACAATTCCATGGAGACTCCAAGCATCATATTTTCTGATGGAAAAGATGTTAATATGATTGTCAAGCCATCAATCATGAAGGAAAAATATAAATCTCATTCCTCTACAACTTTGAAGAGAAAAAGGAAGAATGTGAAGAAACCAAGGGCTAACCCCTCAAATATTCAGAAGTTTTCTGTGTTCTTGAAGAGTTGAAAGAAACAAGAATGGAGATTCATCAAATAAAGGCTATTTTTCTAAGATCTTTTGAAATTCATAAGGCCCTGGTTCGGCATCAGTCAAGAAGGTTTGTCGGAATCGACTCTTTTCTTCATAAACCTTATGTTCCAATGTCTGTTGACGACAAGGAGTTCAGGGACGATAAAGAATTTTTCAAGAATCTTAATGTCTAGGAAACTTCTTATGAGAATTTATTCTTGTGTTTTAAGAAGGATAACTAGTGTTCGAAATAGCAAATATTGTGATTACACATAGCTATTTCCAACGATTTTCATCTTGCAATGTTTTAGATTTATTTATTTAAATCCAAAGTTATTTGGACGATGATTTTGCAGTATTAATCTTTATTGGTTTTATATACTGCAAAAATATTTTATGGTATATGTGTGTTTACGCCCGTGAACTACAAGTATCTCATATATGTCAAAAGTTAAGTTTATTGTGTCATTATGCAAATATTGATAAAAGATAGAGTGAACTTTTGAATATTTCATAATATTGATCTTTCCCTGATCCACTTCTATGTGAAAGTACTATATGGCTCCGTGAGTTCTCTTATGTTGATCATTTCTGATTAAATTAATCAATAATGTCTTCTTGTGGTTAACTTATTCGAGTTTTCTGGATACAAATTCATGTTTCATGTAATTTGTTAATTTCCAAAGAAATCCTTCTTTTCTTTTAAAAGTAAGGTCGCCTTGTTGTTCTTTCGGGAATGACATTTTACGGGGGGGAGTTCTTAATTGAACTTGTGCTTAATTGCCAAATCTTTGTGGGGAGTGCAGTTGTGGAATATTGTAGGAGTTATCTTGTATCTTTATACATCTCTTGATGAATACACTAAGTTTCGACTATGTGAAATAATCGAAACAAAGTTGATATGTTCTCTTTTAGTCACGAATTATCTCTTTGAGAATTTTATTGTGACCCCTTTAGTTTTCATACGTTTGCCAATTTATATTGGCAAAAAGGGGGAGAATTATTTTGTAGTTCACATTACATACATATGGTTTACGGATCATTTTGTAAGGAGATGTGGTTTTCATTGTGTGATGAAGTATTGACTAAGAGGGAGTGATACATATCACCATGGTATTATTGTCAAAGTTGTGATACAAATGAACTTGATGATGTGTAATAATACTATATAACAATATTTGAGAACAACTATTTGCGTATTGTTATGGCTATGGATCTTCAACAACAATGATACTGAGTTGAACACGTTCAGAATCGTTGAAGTACTTGAAGTGACGAAGAATTCAAGGAATGTTGAAGAACCAAGGAAATTAAGCATGATGGATGAGAAGCTACAAAGTTTATTTATTTTATAATCCATATGTATTGATAGTTTTGCCACTAAAATTGACAAATTGGGAGATTGTTAGAGCATTGCTCGGTCGAACTCGTAAGAGTTGCTATCTCAAGCTTGTTTGACAAGTTTAGTTGATCAAAACTATAAGTTCTGATTTCTAATATACTTATAGCTATGTCTCGGATTAGGATATAATGTGCAGTTGAGCTTTAGGCTTCACGACGTTCATCGATTGAAGACGAAGATCTACTGAGAAGAGCTTCGAGGAACTTCATCAACAAAAGATATGTGGAGACTAAGACTTATCTATCACTCATAAGTCTACTCTATTATATCTCCTAATGATACTAAGTCGTATAGCTATATAGATTTTTACATCATACATATTTGATATTTTGAGCCAAGTTTATCTCGCATATCTATTTCTCAAAATATAAGTTTGAAGCTTTTTTCTTTAGCTACGTTCTTATTCTTGACGAGTTTAGTTGGAAACATTTAGTTGTTGGAAACTAAATAATAAGTTAAAAGATGATCATGTGAAAATTGCCTTAAAACGTCTTACATGATTTGTGTGAGACGGTCATTTGATGTCGACTCGGAATGTTCCGTATTGATCATTCAATCACTTGAAAATTACTTATAAGCTAATGTTTGTGTGAGATAGATATTTCCCTTGTTGATGGTGGTTTTCAGTTCAGGGTCAAAATTGTAAAACCATGTATTTAATGCATTGTCATCCTGCGAAGGAACGAAAGCCATTTGAAAGTGATGAGTGTTCAAACCTCTTTACTTATATATGTATTGAGCAATTCGACATATTTATAAAATTTATTAGAATGGTGCATCAATCCCAGATATTCTATAAATTTCAACCTGTCGCATTAGTTACTAATGCATAACTCACCTGATATTTTGCTACGTTCCCAGCCGAACTCCCAATATTAACATGACATGACGATCAAATGTTCACTCTCAACAGAGTAACATGAGTCTCCCAAAGTATTAGTATTGATATTTTCATGGAAATACCCACATGGACTACACCACCCTCTGATAAAGAGATTAGCATGTTAACACGCCTTTAATTGAAAGATAGCGCGATCGAACGCGTTTAAATTCCTTAAGGAAAATCTAGACTGTTCATGTCAGTCTCAAAAAATAATCACGACACACGATTTCGCCGCGCGATTTAATAAGCATATCTTACTCCTAGCAGAACTAGGCAATCATTGTAGCGGGCCTACTAGTTCCCTAGTCGATCGAGTCCTATTCCCCTCAACCACAAGTGCTTCGAACGCCAACCCCAAACATGGGAGATTGCACTGCATAAAAATAGCTCGAACGATCTGAGACTGTTAAAAAGAGTCTCAAAATGCATCACGATCGTCCAACTTTGCCAGCCTAGTTGGACGGCTTAGATATTCCTACAAACGATTAAGGAAGTGCCGGCATGTTCATTGGCGGCCTAATTTCTTCCTTTGTCAATCGACTTGCCTGTGGCAAGGGCGCTCAACCGTTTTCCCAAACTCGGACAAACGCGCCGCATTCAAAACTCTAAATTGGGTCACGGCAGTACACAACTGTCGCAAATCGATCGTGTCCGTCCAACTTGGCTAGCCTAATTGGACGGCGTAGATCGCATCTCGAACAATCGAAGAAGCACCAAAGTATTCATTGGCGGCCCAAATTCTTCCTTGATCGATCGACCTGCTCACGACAATCCCTTGACGCATCAATTCGTTCGATCGAACTAGGGAAGACGCGGCCGTTTTTCAAAACTTAATTGGTGTTTTCGGCAGTATGTTACCGCCGCAAATCGATCACAACCATCCATCTTTGACAGCCAAATCGAGTGGCTTAGACATAATTTTAGGTGGCCCAGGAGATACCAGCATGCTCACGGGCAACCCATCTTTGAACAAGGTCGATCGACTTGCTCGAACTGACATGCAGTGCCTCGATTCACTCGCCCAAAAGGGGTTCAGCCGCGTGGTCCCTAAAACCCTAAAAAATCGTGTCAATGACAGTGTACAACTGCCGCAGATTGATCACATCCCTCCAACTTCGCCAACCTAGTTGGATGGCATAGATTTATTTTTCAAACACTAACAAAGTAGCATGACAATGATCGACCACCTCTCTTTCACGGAGAGCGATCGACCAAGTGATGGCTCGTCCATGCGGCCTTAAAATGATCACCCAAAGATGACCGGTCATGCTACCCTTTTAAGATGCACAATCCGCGAATTATTCAATCAAGCTCTAAAACAATAATGCTTCATACACGTCAATTACTGTGATCTGTTTAAATGCAATGCTTTACATGCATCGGGTATATACATAATTTTATGTCGGCCTCATAAAAAACTTAGTTGTTTCACCTAATAGCACCATATGCTATTATCCGCGGCAAGTCTCACGACTTGACCCACTCATTCAAGACATCAAACATGTCACAAACTGGGGGATACTTACTGGGGTATTGGTCGGTATTGGTCTGGCGGTTTATCGCGTGCGGCGTGCAACGCGTTCACTACGAGTACGTGTCAGGAAAAGACGAACGATTAACAACAGTGAAAGTATTGGGTGAATATGTGACCACGTAATGATCACCACCTCTTACACAACTCCACTACTTAATCTTCTCCACTTCCTACAAGATCAGGGGTGTGCTCAAATGACTTGTATAAATAGGTTTTCGACCTATTTCAACACAGAACACAAGTGTTATCAACACAAGTATCCAGAAACCATTTTGTGATACACAAGTCATAAACAACCACACCTTCATAATTCAACACTCTGATCTCAAACACCTTCTCCGCTTCCCTCCCTAAGATCAACCCTTCTTCTCCTTCACCTTGTGACCGAATTGAATCTGTAACGGCTATTTCTCGGTTCAGGCCAGAGTCTTACAGATTGATTTCTCGAACCTAAAAGCATTCCCGTGCAGTGCATTTGTTTAGGGTTTGAATTCGTTTCTCATTAACACACCCCAAATTAGCAACAATAGCAGAATCATTTTTACCCCAAAATAGTCGTCTTCTAAGGATGTTTCAATGATTGAAATGGGAGTTTAGAACAATTAACCTTTGTTTGTATATAACACAGTATGCGTACTAGTATGCAAACTGTTGTGGTATGATTAAGATCCGGAAACCAAGTTTTCATACCAGTGTGCGAACATTTTTAACTGTTAAAGTCCGGGAACCAAGTTTGCATACCAGTATGCGAACGGTTCTACATGAGTTAGGTCCGGGACTGCAGTTTGCGTACCCGTTTTTAAACTGCTGCACAATACCAAAGTATGGAACTAAAGTTACGTACACGTGGGAGACAGATTTGTTTATAAGTCTTCGACTTTGGGTCGTAGCAACTCTTAGTTGTGGGTGAGATCAGCTAAGGGAATCAAGTTCTTAAAGTCCTGATGGAATTCAGAGGCGTAAGGAATGCGACTGTACCTTAATCGCTATGAGACTTGGTTAGGGATCAACTACATTCCAGTCCGAAGTTAACTTGTAGTAGGCTAGTACCTGTAGCGGCTTAATACAATATGATGTTCAAAACTGGACTAGGTCCCGGGTTTTTTCTGCATTTTTTGTTTCCTCGTTAACAAAACTTCTGGTGTCTGTGTTATTTCTTTTCCGCATTATATTTGTTTATATAATTGAAATATCACAAGTTGAGCGTAGGTCAATCAATTGGTAAATCCAACCTTTGGTTGTCGATATAAATTGATTGACACTTGAACATTGATCTTTGGTACCGTTCAAGTTATTCTCATACCAATCAGTTCACCGATTCCATCATGTTGATTCGCTGATTTATTTGAGAAAGAGATATAACTCTTGGATATATTTCCTTGATTGAGTCTGACTGTCTAGTTGATTCTCTTGGAATTATACTGGAGTTAGTTCATACAGATTTCTGAGAAAATTATTGGGTGTGGTTGTTAGACCCTTGCTTTTTCAATTGGTATCAGAGCAGGCAAACACGCTAAGACCTCATAAGTCTGTGTTTGTAGCAGTCTGACTCTTTGGACATAAGTGCTATCTATGTAAACGTACCGCCATTCTTAGATGACTCGAATTACTTATGGTGAAAAATTGTTAGGCATGCCTTTCTCCAAGCACGTGATTTTCAAACATGCGTTCATGTTGTTAATGGTTATAATCCTCCATTAGTTACGATAAATGGTGTAACTATTCCGAAGAATATTTGTGAAACTTTGTGATTTCTATCTATTTTGTTCCTGATCTAAAGTTCGTGAACTCCAAAACCAGTAGAACAAGATCCGGGTACAAGTCTGACCAGGCTTCACGAATTCCTAACTGAGGTCTTCAAAGTAGTAACTTAATGCAATTTCATAAGGAAACCTAGGTTATAAAGGACGACTCTATCTTTGCAACTAGGACACAAGAGTGGCAGGGATTAGGAAATCCAACTGCAAAAGTATCTTTATTTATATATCTTCAAGACTATAGGTATTCAAACTAAGGTTGCTTTGAATCCAAGCTAGCACTTTCCCAATTTAGATGAAATTCCACGTTAGGAATTCATGTAAGCATGTGAAAAGGTCACCTTAAAATTATATAAAAGAATATGCACTATGGTCTGGATAGTAATGAAACAACGCACAATGATGGTTCACAAGGGCTAAGCAAGTCCGTGAACGTCCAAGCAAAAATGGTGTTCAAGAACACTCAAGACTAAACAAAATCCACAAGCTCAACAATAAATTGTGAATACAGTTGTCTTAGAAGTGTTTATGAAAGATATAAAAAAAGTGCAATGATCCCTTAATAATTAGTGTACAGAAGTACAAGGGAAAAATAATATCTATTTTGATTTCTCGAAAAATATACAAGTACATTTTCAAAAGTGAACATAGTATGTATACCGAATTTACATATCTTTGCGCAGTTCATGACTTTTGCCTTTATCAAAGACAAGGTATACAAATCGGGTATACATACCTTTGGAAGCTCGTGAACTTTTTCATCTATGAAAAAGTTACCGAACTATGTCGAAATTGAAATGGTATATAGACTGGGTATACATTTCCTTGGCAGTTCATGTACTTTACCTTTGAAAACTAAAGGCTATAGAACTATGTCTAAAATGAATTGGATATATACTAAGTGAACATACCCCAGATAGGTTGTGTACTTTGCTCTCTTATTCAAATTCAGAAACATCAATCTCAATAGTCATGGGTATACATACTAGCTATGCATACCCTAAACAGTTTTTATACCGCTGAAAATAGTTCGCTTACTATTTGCTTTGGAAATTTCCAAAATATCAATTTAGACAAAATTAGTTTGAGATGTTCTTGACTATAATTGCTAAAGATCTACGAACTTCCATTGCTCGAATCATATTTCGAGAGTTTGTACAAGAAAAGCTTAAACTCGAAATTTCTTCTTTACAATATTAAATCTACTAAAATTATATGATATTGTCTCATAAGATAATATGGTAGATATGATGATTAAAAATGATAAGTCAGTCTTCACATATCTCTCTTGTTGATGAATTTCTCGCAAGTGTCTCTGTGTGTTCTCCAGTCTTCAATCTTCGAGGGTAATCAGTGGTATCTGATACTCAACTAACATGCACTAATCCTAGTACAAGTTTGTCTTTAACAGACTAGAAAACATGAAATAATTTTGTACATCTAGCATTGACAATAAGCTTGAGATAGCAAAACTTGTGAGTTCGATCGAGTGATGCTCTAACACATGCCATTACTCCTATTTTATAGGATCTTATATTGGAGATAAACTTTGGCTAATTTAGGGTCTAATACCCTATGTAGCACTAAAAATGTAAGACTTATTAATGCTGCTGGAAATAGTCAAATGTGTTAAACTTCCTTATGTCATATCTTATAAACTTGTTGATGGTGGATTTTTGACAAATTATAAAATCGTAAAATCATAATTTCGCATATTTCTAATCCAACAATCAGGTGAGTATGTGAAGTTCATATTTCATAATTTAAGCATGAAAGCTCATGCCACGATAATCGCTGACTGAATTAATGCCTCTCAGAGCATACATAAATATACAATCATTAAATCCTCCCAGCCGAGCTTTCACATATTTCATCAATGAGCAATTTCAGTATTCACTCTTGTATTGAATCGAGAATGATTGGACGACTCCTAGATGGATTAACCACTAGTATAGAGCAATAACGTCTTAAGGATGTCGTAATGTTCCCTGACTATACATAATAAATATTCAAAATAAGTATGATGCTTCCACTAGCTCATACCTCTCTTGAATAAATATAATGCCTCTAGACAGATTGCCTGCTAGTATAGAGTCATCATTAATTAATTCTAGTCGCAAAATTCATCAATTGAATTCCTAGAAAATATTTTATTTTCATCATAATATTTTATTACTTCAATTCATGCCTTTTCCCAGCAGAATTCCATGGGTTAATAATAAATATTCGACGTTCGGGCATTTGGGCCACCACCGAGTAAGCCCCGAGAAAATGGTGCGAGTTTTCTTAGCAATAATGCACGAACGAGCACCCAAATGCATGAACGAGCATTACAAAATATGGACGAACAAGAAAGTATAGAGACCTATGGAAATAGGAAAAGAAAATAATAATAAAAAATTAAAAGGCGCACGGGACCAGGACCTCCGGCCGGCCGGTCATGCCACCGTGGCCGGTCTCACGCCTCTCCGTTTTCTTTTTTAACCTATTTTATTATTTTTTTCTCATCTCTTGAAAACTCCTTTGTTTGAGCAAACTTCCTCGTTTGAGAAAAACTCCTAGTCTCTCCACATTTCTTCACATAAGATGGAAAATAATAATAAACCATACGGAAGAGCGTCACGGGACCGGGCCCACTGGACGGCCGGCCATGCCATTGCCGTCACTGGTCCCACACTTCTCTAATTCCTTATTTTATTATTATTTATTCTCTCATCTCATGGAACTCCCTCGCTTGAGCAAATTCCTGGTTTCCATATTTCTCCAATATTGCTCAAATCTCCAAAAAAAACAAAAAGTCAAATGGTCCCACGACCGTCCGGGATTCTCACAGAATACATTAAACAAAAATTATTTTAGTAGTCTTAAAATATTGGTCGCACGAGCAAATTCCTACTTACTCATTCAAGCAAATTGAGAGTTTCAGTCAAGATCAAACTCTTCTCAAAATCCAAAATATTGCTCGAACGCACATCAGAAAATATCAAAATTTTCAGGATTAATCCACGAGCAACATGGTGACATGGGCATCCCCCCTTGGTCGGCCAAGGTCGGCCCTTTGGCTTGCAAAATATGGTTTCACCCATTTTGATGATTTTGACCTAATTAATCTTTTACAGTTCATATTGGGTTCAAACTCTTTCCAAACAATTTGGAATTTGATCCATCGACCGTCAGCTGATCCCACGATCACCAAGGGTCGGTTCCATACCCCTTGGTCGGTCTCTCTTCTCTCCTTAATTATGTTTTACCACCTAATGCTTAGACGAGCACTATTTTAATAATGATTAAACGAGCATTTAATCAACCTTTCACCGACTGGTTTACAAAGGACTTTGGTGCATGCTCATTCGAGCACCCCGGGTATTACATGGTCTTCCCATCATATCATGTAGCCGGTCCCTCTCTCAGTCATTGGTTAATTTTCAGTAAATCATCCATTGATCAACAATGAATCAAAAATTAGGGTTTCGAACCAAATGCTCTGTAAAGCATAATTCTGAACAAGTTCAAACACCAATAATTTTATGTTGATCCATCAATTTACATTGATTATACAATATTTGGTCCCGTTACTAGTATTTTTAATTAATATATTATTTGGTCCTGCTACCAATAATTCATTTATCGAGCAATATTTGCTCAGACTATATCAATATTTAATTAACCGAGCAACATTTCTCATGTTGATTCAACTATGAATATTCGAGAATTTCACACTGATCCAGATATCAGTATTTTATTGGTTTATCAACCAATGTTTAGTTCGTCAGTCGACCATTATAATCTCGTTTTGTCGTCTGACAATTCATGACACAGTAATCGGGTGCTCAACAATATTTTCTATCAACAGGTCCATGATCGAGCAATCTCATTAGATCGACGTTCATTTATCCAACTCATCAGAGTATCAATGTCTCAGCTGACGAATATATTTCATAAATTCATTAGACTCAATGTCTATGCATCTGTCCCAGCAGACATGCTCAATCCATGAATCATAGAGCATTCGTCAATCATGCTCGACTCAAGACTAATACTCATAGTCTAGTCAACTCAACAACTAACTAATAAAATACACGCCTGCCTTGCAGACTCACATTCATGAGACATCAATCATGTCACATGGGTGGATATTCATTAGGGTTTTGGTATGGCGTCCTATGGCACGTGTGTACACCCACGATGAGAAATGAGTAAATCGTGGAAGCATCTGAAGGAGTTATAAAAGTAGTGGATGGACAATCAACCAAGTCTCCCGCACGAGGAGGAAATAGTTCAAACACAATTTCCATTTCCCCACTCTTTCACTCCAGTAACCGTCGTACTTATTGGGGATCAATGTGTCTACCATTCTTGCAATATAAATAAGTATCTGAATCCACGATTGAACAACCAAGAATTCTTATCTGATCAGCGACTCTCAACAAAGCATAATCCAATCAATCAGAACTTATTTTATTCGAACTCAACAGTTCACAAAAACTTGCAAAGTCTACAACACATCGACAATCCTTGATCATCATTGATCTCAAACACTTCTCGGATTCCCTCCTACAGATCGACCCTCATTCCTCTTTGTGACCGAATTGAATCTGAAACGACCATTGTCTTGGTTTAGGCCGGAGTCTTATAGATTGATCTCTCGAACTCAAAGCACTTCCATGTAGTGCATCTGTTTGTAAAAGGTTTAAGCAATTTGCTCGTTCGAGGAATTATTCGTCTCTCAACTTTTCCTCAAAAACCAGTGAATCGTTTTCACCCATCAACAAGACTAAAAATTCGTTATTTGTAAATGTTATATTGTTCGAAATGTTTTTTAAAAAGACCTACAAAACGGGTATAAACATATCTGTTGAATTTTTTATAATTCTTAGAGAAAATTTTAACAACACTAGTTATTAGTAAGGATTCGTTGGTAAAAAAATAACATATGAAACGAAAAGCGTCACTTATTTTAGGACAAAAATAAAAAGTCTAACTTTTTGTGGAGCCAAAAATGTATGAATTGAGCGCTCAAAGATAAGATAAGTCACTATCTCATGCAAAATTAGGCGCCTTGTTCACTTCAAATATTTTTATCGCATTTATCATTATTGCAAACAGAAGGAGTAAAATTAAGAATTAACAAAAAAATATAAAAACAAAATAAAATAGTCATATAGGTTCGTGGTTCCATTGTTGACCATTAGACTAACATGTAAGAGATCAAATCACAATAAGACAATGTTTTCTATAAGAGGCAGAGTTGTAAACTTGTCATAAATGAGAGTAAACAGTTTTATAGAATTAAGAGATGTTTCAAGTATCCCTAAAACTCTAGGTGGTGTTTCAAATCCATCCTTATATTTTGATTGGACTATCACGATTGGTTTTGTATACTTTATCAATTAGGCAGAGTTTAAAACGTGGCACATCATTTTTAACTTCTGCGGTTATTTTTAATATTATAAAGCTTTACACTCCAACCAAAAATGATTATATTACGAGATGTGTAAGACAACCATCTGCTGAATATTAACGATTGAAATTAAAATTTGTGATGACAAAGTTCGTATTTCAGAAGACTCCTCATTTTTGGTAGGAATGTAGATCTTTATAAGAGGAATATGTCACCAAAAAGTTAGCTTCAAATTCATCATCGTGTGGATTTTTAAGAAAAAATGGCGCCAATATCATTCTAACCATGTCATCGGATCCTTTCCGTATATACCATTCGGCTTTAGCATATACGTTATATTTAGCTTTTTAAGCCTATCTATTGCGAACGCTTATATGTCAGAAATACAATTTTACCATATTCATTGTGATGCTTTAATAAGAGCAACAAATAAGGAAACCTGCAGCCCTTGGACAAAATCCAGTAGAAGTGGGAAAATAAATAGATTTAAGAATCCACCTGGATAAGCAAACAACATTTTGGGCAGTGTGGAAAAGCTTTAACGCACCAAAACAAGCTGATCATTTCAAGTCGTCCCAAAAGGCACCGTGCGAAGGCCTAAATTAAACCGAGCCTCGGTTCACTTGATCCGGCCGTCCCTAGTTAAAACGGCAACTTTCAACCGGCAGAATTTTTCACTATAAATAATACGTCAATTCAAACACTAAAACTTACATCAAAATTCAATCTTCTCTTGAATTTTCTCCACTAAAAATCCTTCAATTCTCCATTTTAGTAGTTTAGATTTTCAAAATTAAAATATCTCACACATATATTACACCATTGTGCGATGCGAAACTTGAAATTAGTGTTAATAAAATATGTGCTAATTTAAAAAAAATTGATAATAGTAAAAGGAGAACCGTGGTCCAATTAGAAGTTAGTCAAGGAAAATGTCCGGTTAAGAAGCAAAGAAAAGCTCAAGTTTTGAAAGTGAAAAACTAAAGTTACAAAACAAAAGAGAAACAGTTCACGAGTGTGTTGAATGGAAGATACATCAAATGAAGATAACCAGGAGGCCAAAAATTATCCGAGATTTTTGTTGAAGTCATTATTTAACTTCTTATACTGGATTATTATTGTCTAAGTTTATCTCTTGTAAAAGAAGTGGCAGTAATATTAGTTAATGAAATATTTAGACTTTAAATTAGAATTCCATTTAATCTTACTTATTACATTTAGACTTGCATATAAAGTAACTGATTTCATTGCATATAGAGTAACCTGATTTCATAACGATAACAATAATATCAAACTACATTGGATTAAGGCAACTAAACTGAATAATCTTTAAGGATGTTGAAACAAGCTTCGCAAATAAAAGGTTCCTCCGATACATTTAGAGTAATTTGGATAACTTCATCTTCAGTTACATTATTAAAAGCATGTCGATTAATTTCCTTTACCTGAGCAACAAATTGCATGACTACATGATTGATTGCTTGAAAACAAATAGATAATCCATGTGCATATTGGTTTCCGGGGTTCCCCGTTTCTGAAACGAACATTATGAAAATGTTCTGCCAAAAAGACGTGCGCGACATGGCTTGAACACTAATAACATTTTCTTGGGTATGAAATAGTTAAATCCTCTTCGTGAGTATATTTATGACCACGAACTCTGGCAGACATTTTTTTTACAGAAATCTGAGAATGAAAGATTAAGATTGAGGTAAAATTATAAGGATTTTTGGGTATAAAAGGTAGGATTTTGGAGTTGAAATTGATTGGGAGTTGACTAACCATTACGGGCTCAGACTAAGCCGTTGAGACGAGACCTGTTGGGTGCCCTAGCTATTTTATATTTTAGTTTGGTATTGCATTATTTTGATTAATGAAAATTTATTTTTGCACCATCACGATCATAATTAATTAGAACTTTCTTATTTTAAATCAAAGCAAACTACATTTGATTAAAAAAACTATAATGGATTAAAACTAACCTATCATTCAGTTAAAACTAAGTTACTAAAGTCGTCCATTAACGTCCTCATTTACTGTCCTAGCGGTGGAGTATCCGGCTAGCAAAAGGGGTTCTACCTGTGAAGCTGTCTAGTAATGTTGAAACAGCTTCGTGAGCGGTTTTCCGTTAGTTGAACGTCGTGTCACTAGAGTTCTTTGTATCATTTCCGCTTCAGTTTTATCGTTCCTTCAATTGAGGTTAAGCTGCATTACCATTCTTAGGAATTGATTGACATCGTGATTTATTACTCCAAAGTGTTAGGAATCATCACGCCTACTCGTGTTTTCCGCCTCTGAAACGAACGTTACAAAAATATTCTGCCAAAAACAAACATCCGCCACATCATGATGATCGTACAGACTTTTTATTGTTCTTAAAACATAAGCTCTACAAATAACTAAGTCCTCTTCTTGAGAATACTTCGTACCACGAACTCTGAGAGACATTGGTTATAGTAAGATTAGCAAGAAATTGAAGAGAAATTATAGGAGATTTTGGGTGAAGGTGTAATTTTGGAGTTGAAACCAAATGAATTTACAGAAACTGTAATGATAGAAGATGGATCGACCTAGCCGTTAACGGTTCAACTGGGATTGGTCGGCTCAATCTGAAACGATCCTCATCCCACAATCAACCGCGCGTCGGCCCTGATGGAACCGTTAGTCTCCAATTGAACCTACCGTCCTATGTTAAGACTGTCGAGACGGGATGGACAAACTCTTATATTTGAGCCTTTGCCATCCATTTCCTCTGTTTGGCAATCATACTGTGAGGTGAAAATGGGAAAATTCCATTTGTCAATCCCATTGGATTTGCCCTTATTAAGAACCCTCATTTGGGGAATACATGAAAATTTTGGGGCATACAGACTTATTATGCCATCCAATGCAATATGATAAGGGGTGTTATAGTGATGTTTAAGTTACTATAATACCCTTATATAATTTAAATTATATTATTACCCTTCCACTAAATTAATTTCTAATCCTATAATCCTCCCACTAATTAACCATCCACTAATTAACTACCCTTCCACTAATTAATTGTTACTCAATAAAAAAAAAATCAAACTTTTAAAAACCAAAACCCTTTCTCTCTTCCTCTTCTTCTCCAAAAACAACTACCAAATTCTCAAAATTTGATTTTTCGATTAAGCTCTCGACTAAACCCATATATGGCACCTCGTTATAAGCGATGTGCTAGAGGTAAGACGCCGAATCATAGTGTTGCTTCTGTAGCATCTCAATCTAAGGTTTTTGGAAAAGATGGATATGAAGAGGATAGTGGATTAATTGGTGTTGGAGAGCGATAAATAGAACTTGATTCCATAAAATTGCACGTAGAAAGGTATTTTCCACAAACCCATTGCTTGTTTTTTCGTATTTCATTGATTTCATGACATGTAATCGATGATTTCTTGCGATTTTAGTAGTTACAGAGTAGTGTTCGACTGACATTCATCAGCCAAACTTATTTTTTTTCTACAGAAGAAGAACAGTTCGGCTGAAAAAATGTTGTCTTTTGAATATCGAATTAGCCGAACCTACATGTTCGGCTTATAAATATTTTTTATGATAATCAGCTGAACTTGAATAATCCATCTTACATTGTTCGGCACATTGTTCGGCTCATTTTGATAACTATCGAATGTGCCGAACTTTACTCTGTGTATGGCTAATAGCTTCCTATAAACTTGTCCATTTATAGGTGACTTATCACATTGTTTAGTAGAGTCATATTTATTTATTTGGAAAATTAATTACGGTGTATCATTTGTTTTAGCACCCATCCGGGAAAATTCAAAGAGAAGCTTAAAAGGAGAACAATGGAAGTGACTCCTTCTAATTCAAAAACTCCCAAACCTCGAGGTGGTGGAACCAAAAACTTGCATGCAGGAGAAAGGCGAAATGACACGGGTGGATGTTTGCCTGTAGGACAAGATGATGATAATGATGAAAATAAGGGTGTAGTATGAGGTGATGATGAAGATGGTGGTGGAGGGGGAGGAGGGGATGATGAATATGGTGGTGATCGCAAACCTCTAACTTGATTTTTCTTCTCAAAACTGATGCATGTCGTTTTAGACCTTTGGATGTATTTTTTATGATGTGGAAGATAATATGAACGATAAATTGTGGTGTAAAGAGATGATAAATATTGAAAGATATCTTCTTAAGGATTTTCTTATATAGAGCTCTCAAAGTTAGGCTTTAGAATCCTTCCGAAACCGTTTCTCCTTGAGATAAAAGTCAATTTTACTTCCAAACATGCCCCATAACAGTGTCAGATTCGGCTAATACATTGCCAACCTTTCCCGGCCGAACCTGACAAATGAAATTTACCCCAGGTGGTTGTCAGGTTTGGCTGACTCGATTAGATTACTTTTAAGCCGAACTTATCTTTGTAAACACTTCGAAAATATTGATTTGTAGGCTCTAGGTTCGGCTAACTCGTGATGATGAGTTATCAGCCGAACTTATCTCTGTACACTCAAGTTTTTAGATTTTATTTTGGCCATAACTTCTTCGTCCGATGTTGGAATGACCTCATTCTTTTTGCGTTGTTTTCGTCCTTTCATTCTCTTAATGATGACGATAATATCTCATTGATTTGAATGAGTTTAATTTGGACGTTGATGTTCTCCATTAGTAGACTTCACTATTGTTTGAGGTTAGGTTCGACTCATTCGCAATACTATTTGAAAGCCGATCTTTGAAGTTCGGCTCATTAGCACATTTTCTTTAAGCCGAACCATGGAATTTATTTGGTGCGAAAATAATTCTATGACAGTTCAGTTTATAAAGAATTCAATCGTACAAACCGAACTGTTCTTATTTATCAAGGTTCGACATACAAATTATCTGCCGAACCTAACTCTGTTGCGCCGAATTACATACAAAAATCAAAACTTTTGGTGAATTCAAGCTACAAAATGGATATTAAACAATGTCTACAACCATACCCATGTATTATTAGCATTGGGTTCCTCATCCATGTACTCATCTTCGGGATTTGGCTCCAAAAAGTCATCATCTTGAGCTTGAGAAAAAAGTTGAGTTTGAGATTAAGTTTGGGAAAAATCATTTTCATAATCCAACAAATAAGCCATCTCCGGATCTCCATCGTAATTGATATGTATTTTCTTAGGTTTACGTGATGAAGATTCACCTTCCTCACTCGAATTTGGATCACACACCTATCAACAATCACAAAAATCTCAAAGAAAAAAAAGTTTTTATTTCCTACTTCCTCTTCTTCTTTTTTCTTTTTTATACTCACTCAATCTATTTAAAAAGAAAATTATTATCCTAAATTAAACTCTAATCTTAACTATAATCATTAACAACTAATCAATTAAATTAACACTAATTAAACACTAATCATTCAGGGGTATTTTAGTATTTATGAAAATAGGTCGGATAAGGGATATCCTAAAAACACTATTTCCAATCCTGTTTTTGTCTTATTCAATATGCCGCAAAATTTTCTTGTATGCCCCAAATGATGGTTCCTTATTAACTGCTGGACGGAGGACGGAGCACATTTTATAGTCGTACACCCAAGCCCAAGCTTGTTGTCAAACACATTTAATTGCACAGCTAAGTACAGTAAAACAAATATCTTTACAACTAATACATGCATGAATCTAATTATTTTGCCAAATCTATCGCAATAAGTATTTACTTTCCATGGATAGCAGTCATTCATAACCCTTATTTTCTAGTGAAAGAAATCAAAATTTTCATTTCTCTATATAAAGGATGGAGCTTCAACTGAGTTCTATACTAACACATTTGCCGAACAAAAAAGAAAGACAGAAAAAACAGAGAATATTTTTTAATACTTACACAGCTCATTCCTGTTATCGGCCACAAGCTTATAAAATGCAATGCACAGCAGGATATGAAAAGATATAGACTGACCAAGTGACGCATTTGATGAACGACTACTCCTATCCTTTGGTTTCTACTTACTTGTAATAATAAGATCGATTTATATGCAACCAGGTATATATGTTATTTTGTTGTTACTTTATCGTTACCTTTACAATGTCATATTCATATTTACTAGTATAAGATCGATTAAAGAATATATTACTAGTTTAAGATGTTTTACTATCTAGTTTCTTAGCTTCATTTCTGCTTTTGAACAGAATGGTGCCCATCACAGAAACAGAACAGTTTGAAAATTGTTGGATCAATACTGTTCAAAGACCCTCGTACCTTCAACTACTTATGTCATCCGTTCGGTACGATTCACTGCCAAACGGGTGGAGAGTGGAAGAGGAGCTCCTTCTTGGAAATGGTGCACTAGATAAAGATAAATCGACATCTTTCTACGAAGATTATGTTTTGTATGGTGTTAAGGACCATCCCAACGTAGGAAAAACAGAACTGCTAAACGAACCTGTTACGATGGTGGACGAGGTTTTTCAAACCGGGAAGCCAGTTTGCAACAGCTCTAATTGTCCCTTTAATTCCGTGCCTTCTGCAAACTACGATAGCATTATTCCAAACCAAGTTCTTCATGAGTTCGACTTTGATCTCAATGAAGATTATAGTCCAAATTTTAATAAAAATCATATTGGTCCCTCAACACCGAATGAACAAGAAAGAAAAACCGTGCAAAACTGGCATAGAAGCAATTCAAGGATAAGAACTGACCAGGAATCTGCTGGCTTAGTGCCTGCCACAAGGGTCGAAGAATCTTCTGGCATTGGGTTACAGTCCTACCCAAAGTGTAAGCGGATGCGTAGATCAGAATCACAAACTCGACTTGACTGGTTGCCTGAAGGCTGGGAAATTGAACAAAAAGAAAGAAAAAACGGTGCTTCCGCTGGTAATTTTGACAAGGTATATATATAAAACTTGATTTTTCATGGAGTTCTTGTTATTAAAATGTAGAGTTCTAGATTAGCTTATCTAGTTCTTCTTACGTAACACTTACTGTATATTGTTACTTAACCATGTCTGTGCAGTACTATGTTGAACCGGCTCAAGAAGGGAGACGCCGTAGGAAGTTTAGATCGAAAAATGAAGTGCTAGAATTCCTGGAAACAGGAAGGAGACCCTTGACTTCCACCAAAAGGAAGGCTAATGTGGAGAAGCAGGGTCTGCCCTCGTCAACCTCTAATGCATCAGAAGCAATTTTGGCATTTTTGATGGGAAGGAGAATGTAGAATGGTTCAACATCAGATCAAAAAAGCTTCAGAAATATGCAAAAAGTAGAACAGGATAATGACACAAGTATGTTGCATCTAATTTAGTTGCTTAGCTGCAGACGAGAACCTCGAAAGATATTCTTATATCAGATTTTGGAAGAATGGCAGCACTCACATCCTACTGGAAGCAGAGCAGACAACCCAGTCGAGTCAAAAGAAATCAAACAAAGACGAGTCTAAGTTGTGCAAATAATGTCTCAAGGTTGAGGCCACTGTAATGCCTATCCTACCTTGCCGTCCTTGCCTTTCATTTTTTTTTATTTTTTTCATCCTTGGTTTATCGTGTACTCATGATCTTTAGTAATAGATACATTGTGTTCATCCTATATTCAAACACTGGTTTGCAGTTTGCATACAGAACTATTACTGCCAATGTGAAAAATATTCTCAACCCTCAGCTAAACATGCAATCATCAATTGGAAAATTGGACTGAAATGCTAACTCTTGCTGCATATGCAAATTCTACAAGATAGAGAGAATAACATAAGAGAGGTCTTTGAACTGCATCAGGAGCAGACAGGAAAAGAATGCACATATAATCTACCCTTAATATATCTGGAAACTATATCCCCGACAATTTTGAACAACCTAGGTTCTCCTGCTCACCTGCAATTGGATTCAATGGAGGGCCTCTGTCGGCCAATCTGCTCTACAAATTTCATTAAGCGAATGTGCTTAGCTGCCCATTGATCAGCTAACTTCTGTTCCTTCGCATCTGCATCCCTCCTTAAACCAGCTAGTTGTTCACGATATTCTGCTTCGACCCTCTCTAGTGACACCTTCTGTTCTTCTCGAAGTGCTCTCACTTTCATCTCGATTTCCTCCATTTTCTCTCTTTTTCGACATGCCTTCTCGGACTCTAGCTGAAGTTCTACCCTTTTAAGTCTCCAAGTTGCTTCCTTCTTATGTGCTGCCCAAGCTCGGTGTCCTTCTTCCAACTCTCTGCAGCAGTCGGAAAGTTCCGTGACTATAAGCCGCTCTCTGTTTGTAGAAACTGAACCATGTGGTGCCAAATTGCTCAACATAAGGGAGGAATTGTTATTATTATTACTATTGTCAGTTCCGGTTCTTTCAGGTTGTAGCCACGGAATGGTAGGAGATGGAGCACTTGTTGAGGGCGAGAGGCTTAAAGTTACTGAAGGAGAAGAGGATGTTGTTAGAGGGCCATTCGAATTTGATAACCAAGGCGGAAGCAGAGTTGGTTGTGGTGGTGGTGGTGCTGCTGTAGCTGCATCAGATTGAAGGAAACCAGCATTGGAGGTTGCCATGAAGAATGAAGGAGTTGGAGATGGAGTTGGAGTTGAACGCTCTCTCACCAACTTCTCCGCGAATGTTTCAAGGATTCTGTCGTATTTGCCTTCGTCAATGGGGTCAGTGCTTTTTGAATTTTCCTTCTGTTCCCTTTGCTGCTTCTCCTTAAACACTTCCCACCACTTCCCTAATCTCTTAGCAGTTCGACCCGGGACTTCAGCTGCAATTTTCTTCCACTTGTTGCCGTGTTTAGCTTGAAGACGGATTACAAGACGTTGTTCTTCCTCTGTTAAAGATCCTTTCTTAATACCTGGCTTGAGGTAATTCTTCCACCTCTCCAAACAGGATTTCGCGTCTCTGTCAAGAGGCGTGTTCATACGCTGGGACACAAGGTTCCACTCCCTTGGGCCATATTGCTTCACATACGCACGTAAAAGGGAATCTTCTTCAGCTCTCCAACGCTGCCTCTCCTTCATTTCCAGTAGTAAATTTGATAACCCATTGGCTCGAATTCTTCATACCGTACCTAATAACATACACAATATTTTAGCTTTGGATTCTACACTTGGGGTTAATATGCCAGAAATCGATATTTGTTGTCTCAAAACATGGAAGCAACAGAACAGTTTCCCAGTAAGTTGTGACAATCATATGAAGAAAATAATCTCATATAAAACCGAAAAAGCAGAAACCAATGACATTAGCTTAATCCAATAGAGAACAATTGTAAATTTTCTTTTTCCATAAACCAAAGGAATGTGTAAGGCTAACACAGTGAAATCTGGTATACTGCTAATTAAAAAATAAATAAAATCTGATGAGGAGTTCAGGGGGATCCAAGTCCATAAATAGAAATCCAAAAATAAGCAAACTACAACCTGGAAACTTAACACTGATATTGACTCTTGCAGTGAAAACTAAAATGGAACTAACAAACTAGTCCGTCAGATGCTAGAAAATTCCAGAGGGTAAAAAACTTTGAAAATTTCTTTTAAAAAACATTATTCAGAAAGAATAATAAGATAGACATATCACAAGGCATTGAAGAATACTCCATATTGAGAACCAAAATGTGCATAGCCACTCATGTGATTTCCAGTTACACTACACGTATCTCGAGGACAATGATCCAACAACAGTATGGACCACTGTTGAATAAGACAGTGTAGTTAAAGAAACACTATTGTCAGTCATGGATACTGTCAAATTCGAAGTTACACACACAGAAGTTACCTATTCTTCTTGATGAAGTAAGTTTAATATAAAGTTATCATTATCACCTTTGTAAATATTCAGAGAAGTTTGGTTCATATATTGAATGTAAAGAATCAATAATAGGTACCACTACAAAAACAAAAATCATCATGTCTGCAGTGTGTTTCATTATCTAAAACATTTTATAAAAAGGAAACTCCATGAATACAGCAAAAACATGTGAAGAAAAACAACAACAAAACCAATGCAACATAACATTACTGAGTTGGTATTAGCACTGTTCGTGATCAGAAACTTCAACAAACATTCAGGGGAGGAGAAACTCAGTTTACAGTAGAGCTTAAAATGGTCTTATTATTTCTTCACCAAAGACCAGAAACACAAAGTAACATTTACTTACTACTACTGCTACCGCAATTACTAGTAGGGTCCAAGAAATTACTCACATTAACTGCACCACAAGAAGTTTTTACTTGGATGAATCTTCATTGTTGAATTATGGTTCGCACAAAGAAGAAGAAGAAGAAAGAAAAAATAGAATCAAAATTTGTTGCAGTTTTCAAACCCAGCAAAGAGAGAAAATCCCAGGCTACACAAAGAGATAGACGGAAGTAAACTGAAGGAAAAGAAGTGAATGATATAGAGAGAGAAGAAGAGAGTTGGAGGTTTTTCTTTTTTTTTTTTTTAGAAGAAAGGAAAGGTCGGGGAAGGGGGAACCTTTTTTTTCCCTTTTCTTTTGTCCCTTATTAAGAGGAGGCCTGACAGGGGCGGAAAAGGAGGGCACGCGAAGGGGTGAAAAAATAAAAACAGGACTTCACAATTCTCCTTGGTGTCCCCCTCTCTCTCTCTTTCTCTTTCTCTTTCTCTTTCTATTTCTAGTCCATAGCTCTGCTCTTGAGGTTCAAAGGGAGTTCCTGCTTTTGCTGACGTTGTTAAGAGAATGTGATATCGTAAGCTTTGTCTGTCTCCACTTTAATATTTAGCAGAATTTTAAGCGAAAAAGTAAGTAAGGGGAAGAAGAAAAAAAAATTTAGCAGAGTGTTGCAGAGCTCCTCTGCAAAAGAAAGAAAGAAAGAGAAACTGGGACAGTGGGGGGAGAAGAAATTAAGAGTTTTCGGAGTTAGAATTGAAGCTCGATTTCAGCGCTTAAAGTGTGCATCTTTTCTGCGTTTTTACGATCGATCGAAAATTATGGGTAATTCTACGAATCTTCTTTTAATAGAAAAATGACTTGTAGTATTAAAATAGTTACAGCTTTCGAATAAAACGGTTAGTCAACGGGAATGGTGCATGATAACGATAGGCGACATTACCGTATTTTAATAATCTAATCTAATCTAATCCAACTGTGTCACTGGCAGTTTTTTCGTACTAAAAAACAGTTACCATTCCCGTTTTTTCCCTATATCGGCTAAACGATGTGACATGATGGAGTGTGCAAAAGAAGAAAGAATCAATAGCTCGGTTTACGGTGATTCACTCTCCATCAGAATCTAACGTCATCTGAGTAGAATCATTAATAACCTTGAACCCAAGCTATGACCGCTTGACTTTGTCCTCTGACCTCAATTGCACCGTTGAATATCCGACACGTCTCCAACACCGGATTACGTACCCGAGCAATGTGTAATTTGCAAATAAATAGCGAGTGGGTAGCTGTATATCTGATGGTAGCACAAGACTGTAGGTCCGTTGTGGAGAGGCTGAGATGAGAAGTAGAATGATGATGAAGATGAAGAAAGGAGAAAGTGGGACCCAGATTTAAAGACGAAGAAAAGTGGGTGGGGGAAGAAAAGTAAAAGAGAGGAAAGGACCGTATCACAGTAGTCCGGGTTTCGCGGCATAAGGAGACGGGTCTGAGGTTGACATATCGAAACACCTCGCTGCTCCCTACCTCCCCCCCCCTACTCCTTAAAATTGTCAGCTAAGTTTATGTTACGTCCCATCGGACTGAGTCTTACTTACGTGGGACACACTCGTATTTAACTTAACCCTCCATCTCTAGCCTTTTATTTCTGAAGGCTAAAGTACAAAAACCACCCCCTCAAAAACCCTAACTAGGTTTTATTGCTTTTGTTTTGGCCTTCTTCACTGATAGGTTTTTTTTTTTTGTTTTGCCCCGCTAGTTTACAAGTTTCAATATCACAGCTAAGAAGAAGAGATAGAGATGAGAAGTATCAAGAATGATTCTCATGTTAAAAACTGTTTATCTGTCATGATAACTATTTAACAATACATCAGTACCATTCTTGATCATCATGACAATCATCATATGATAAAGACAAACCATGAAATGAATCTACCGCCTCACATTCTTTCTTTTCTTTTCTTTTCTTTTCTTTTCTTTTCTTTTCTTCTCTTTTTTTTTTTTTACCCGTGAATGTTGAAATGGAAAACTTGTATGTGAGTGTGTATGTACGTTGTACAGGGAGATTTCTGGTTCTTTGTGCATGGTTTACTACCGAGTCATGGTTCATCTGTTGATCTTCCTGCCAAATGATTGTATGGTTTTATATTGATGTAAAATTGGATTTGATTTTTAAATTTTTAAAACAGCTGTGCTTTGCTAGGGCTAGGGGAAAGAAACCGGCCATTCATGGTGCATTGGTTGGTTGGACGCTTATGTTGCTATGCTTTGAGTTTTCACAATAAATTCATCAGCAGCTAATTGATACTGTCGAGGGGTAAACAGTCTCTCGATAAGCTTTTAGAGTATTCTGCAGTTGTTCCTACTATGGTATGCTACTCAAAACTCTAGACATAGGAACTCAAATTTTTGATACCAAGTAGAAATTGTTATCCGGAGGGAGGACCACATTTCTCTGAGATCTTTTACTGAGAAATAAAGAACAGAATGGTGAATATAATTTATTTTTTATTTTTTATTTTATGTTCAGTATGGTATGGTTGTGGACCACAGAGATCTTAAATGAATTATACAAGTTTTCAGCTCGGATTGTACCCCCGGAATTCAGTACTCACATTTCATTATCGAATATGATTAACTTGTAAGTTTTCCCAAATTACCAACTTAAAACGATAAAATGTATCCTCATAATAGGCCTTGAAACATCAAAATGCAAAAACAAAACCATCTAATCTAAGCTCGGTTTTTGGTATCAATTCATGTAAGGTTTGAAAAGAATTGAATCTAGGGTTTTCTAGGGGCATCACAACAACTTATAATAATATAACAAACTGTTTGACATGACATATCAGATTTAAGGGTTGTAAGATTTTTAAGAGAAGATCCCCTCTCCGCCTAGTTAGCAATTCGGGATTCGGCAAACGTACGGAACGGCAAAAGTACGAGTATTATACGGTTTTGTAAAATCCAGATTCGGTCCAAAATTCGGTCAACGGGACGTGATTCGTCATTAATTCGGAACGGCATACGTATGTGTATAATTCGATTTATAAATGTGAGTTCGGCTCTGAAAATTCGGTATCTATATATAACAAATAATTTGTATTTATAAGGTCATAGACCAATTTTTATGCATATGTGTGAGTTATTTAAGGAAAAAATAAACTCAATATGATGATATTAATAATATATACAACATTAGTTATCCAAAAGGACGTCGTATAGTGGTTTAGATGCTTGGTTAGTGAGTTTGAGATCTCTCTCACCTTCACCTTCAAATCTCTTCAGTCGTTTTTGTTTCATAAAAATTACAACACGTCTAATATTCGGTCGTGTATGTTCGGGAGGCAGTAAAGCCCAAAAAGTGGAGTCTTTGAAAAGTAAAAGCTAAAGGAATTTATGACGAATTAAGCGGACGTATCATTCGGGATACGTGAACGATTCGTGAATAATCCGGGAATGCCACATAATACGTGACTTGGGTTCGGAGTTGCAAACGTACGCGAATAAGATGATAAAATTCGTGATACGGAAAAATTCGCGAATCATTCCCGAACTTACTAACTAGGCCTCTACGACTCTAGCCGTCCCTTCTTTCACTTGAGTGGTCTAGTACTCTACTGGGGATGGCTGGGAGATCTTCATTCTTTCTCTCTCTCTCATTTCGAGTAGGGTTTTTATTGCACTGATCCCAGGGGAAAAAAGAGTGTCTCCCACTTAGCATACTCGCCTAACCAGTGCGGATGTCAGTTGCATAATCACTGATCTGACTTATCATAAATCTTGGCATATGTGCTAACTTTTTCTCTTCTCATATTTTTTTTTGGGCTGTGCTTTCCGTTTCCAAATGGGCTGTGCTAGACACAGCCGAATTTTCACTTCCATTTATCTCGAAAGAGAATCGAATGGACACCCGGTGCTTCTCGCAGCATAGAGATAGTAAAGGATAGGAGTGGACCCATCATTCCTTTGACAGGTAAAGTTTTTGTGATTTTTTTCCACGGTGTTTTAATCATTTTTGAAAGATTGAACCGACTTAACCGATAAATTGAAAGGGTTTCAAAATTTTCAGTATTTTTATTTATTAGTATATCGATGCAGTTGATTTGAGATTTCTTGACCAAATATCTTAACGATTTTATTTTAGGGAGATACTCTATGAATCTTGGAGTAACTCTCCGAATTTATTTTTTTTTCTTTTTTTTTGATGCAAAAATTTTTATTATGAGAGTTAAACCATTACAACGGAATCTTGCTCAACCCAAACTTGGATTTCACGAGGAAGATCAGACCCATGACTAAAATCAATTCTCATGACCCTAGCTCTCTTAGTTATCTTATCAGCAACAAAATTTGCTTTCCTCCTAACGGAGACACACCTCCAGTGTTCTAAAGAACTTAACAAAAACTTAATATCAAGAATTAATGTTTGATTCATCCAATGAACAAAATAATCCGGCCCATTGATTGATTTTATTAAAACCTCACTATCATACTCAAAGATAACCTTCTTCAACTTCATCTTTACTGCAAGCATAACAACTTCTTTCAAAGCTTTACATTCCAGCTCCCCAGCTTCAATGCCATCCTTCATTCATCCATCAATATAGATGCCTTTGACACCAATGCAGGTACCTGCAGAATTCCTTACAATTAGACCAAGTCCACCCTGTAGAGTTTCTTTTTTAAAAGAAGCATCAATGTTAAATTTTAAGCAATCATTATCTGGAGGAATCCATTTAATATCTTGTTGTGGCATAGTAACATTGGTAACTTGCTGAACTATAGGACTAGAAAGCTTGTTAATATTGTCCAGTGACATGAGTCTATTGGGATTAATGTTCTGGAAAACTTTTGAACATATGTCCTTCCAGATAGTCCAAACTGCAACCATAAGCAAATTATTTATTTCCTTCCTAGAAATATTAGAGCCAAGTGATATATTGGTACCTGTTGAAAAAACAAGAGATGACCCAATTCCTGAAAGAGCCATGATGAGATAAAATAGTACCAACATTTATGTTAACAGCTAACCATATTGATCTAGCATAAGGACACTCCAAAAACAAATGATCACTAGTTTCAGCAGGATTGTTACATAGACTACAGTGCACTTCAATTTCAGGTTTGTATCTACTCAGTTTATCTCTAGTAGGTATGATATCTTTCATACACTTCCACACAAACAATTTCACTTTATGTGGTAATTTAACATTACAAAGGGACTTCCAAACCTGATTAGGTATGTGTTGATTACTAACAGGAAAATTGGTTCTGTCAGTAAGAACATTATAAACACTCTTAACAAAAAACTTAGCTTTCCTATATGGCAACCAAATAAGCACATCTTCACCAATAAGAGGCACACTCATATCAAGAATTTTACTAGCATCTTCAGGAGTAAAAAGATAGTGAACCAAAAGAGGATTCCAGTTCCTTGTACCATTGATGAAAATCTCAGAGACGTGAGTATAAGAAGCAGTATTAACTAAACCTTCAAAAGGTCTAGGAGGATGATTTAAGCCAATAACCCAACAATCAAGCCAAATATTGGTTTTAGTACCACACCTAATTTCCCAACATGTATTTTGTTTTATAATATCAATGCATCTAAAAATACTTCTCTATATCCAACTGCAATTTTCATTAAGCTTCTGCAAGTGCAATATACTACCATTTCTAAAGTACTTTCCACTTAAAATCTACACCCACAGCTCATCATGGTCAGTGATAATTTTCCAAACAAGCTTACAGATTAAGGCAATATTGAACTTCTCAAGATCTCTAAATCCTAGTCCTCCTTGATCCTTAGACATGTTAATATTATCCCAACCTATAAATTTGATATCTTTGCCAGTTTTATGACCCCACCAGAAGTTCCTCTGCAAAGAATCTAACTGACCAATAATAGTTGTAGGAATTTTAAAACAACCCATTTGATAAGTTGGTAATGAATTTAAAACAGTCTTAATTATTGTAGATCTACCAGCTTGATTCAGGGTAATGCTGACATGATTTTTAAGCCTAGCTTCAAAAGATTGGGAAATTGGTTCAAAAGATCTTACCTTAGAGTGGCCAAGTAGCAGAGGAGCACCTAGATACTTTTCAGAGTCTGTCACTAATGACATATTAAGAGCAGTGCCTAAATTACAATCATTTGGACTGAGGTTCTTACTGAAATAAACACATGACTTATCAAAATTCAATATCTGCCTAGATAGACTACCAAAATCCTGAAGAATCTGCAAAATATTGTCAACATGTTGCATATTAGCTTGTCCAAAGATAAGAATATCATCAACAAAGAGTAAGTGAGAAATAGGTGGAACTTTCCTAGAAGCTTTAATTCCAATGATAGATTTATTATGCTCAGCTAGAAGCAAAGCTCTAGAAAGATATTCCATAGCTAGAATAAAAAGATAAGGGGATAAAGGATCCCCTTATCTAATCCCCCTAGTTGGTTCAAGTTGTTCACAAGGAGAGCCATTAAGCAACACACTAATACTAGTTGTAGTAACACATTGCATAACTAGATTACAAAACTCCTTACTGAAACCAAATTTCTCTAAGACCTTATTGAGAAAGGTCCATTCTAACCTATCAAAGGCCTTAGAAAGATCAAGCTTAATAGCCATAGTTCCACCTATACCTTCTTTATGTTTCATTGTATGTATCAACTCATGAGCAATAATAATATTGTCATGAATTACTCTCCCTGCAACAAAAGCAACCTGATAAGGTGATATTAACTTCTTAAGCAAAGGTCTAATTCTATTAGCTAGGATTTTAGACACAATTTTATAAGAAACATTGCAGAGACTAATTGGTCTAAATTCAGAAGGCTTTTTTGGACTTTTACACTTGGGAATAAGAGATATATAAGTCTTATTAAGGCATCTAGGCATATGACCACTTTCAAAAAAATCTTTTAACCACACAATATCTTTACCAACAAGAGACCACTGAGTTTGGTAAAAATATGCTTGAAAACCATCAGGACCAGGAGAGCCCCAAGCAGGCATATTCCTAACAACATTCTCAATTTCAATATTATCAGGCATAGCATGGAGTAAAGCATTATCAACATCATTAAGAACACAAGAGACAAAATCAAATTTATCCTCAGGCAAAAAGGATTAAAAGTACTAGCAACAGATTTAAAATGGTTAGTAAGAAGATTACTAATATCCTCCCTGTCCCTGAGCCAATTACCATCATTATCACAAAGAACAGAAATGTTATTAGTATGCTTTCTCTTATTCACCATAGTATGAAAATATCTAGTATTGTTATCCGTTTCTAGACCAGTTTTATCTCTTGATTTTTCCTTGTAGAATTCACATTGTATCTTATACCAGTTTTCAAGATCACTAGTAAGAGACTTAACTCTAGCATGTTGACTTTGGGAATAGTTTTCATTTTGAGTTGTTCCTAAGGCATTTTGTAAATTGTTGATATTCTTTTATATGTCTCCAAATTCCATCTATTCCATTGAGATACGGAAAGTCTAGCACTATGTTGTTTTTATTTCAACTTATATGCGGGGCTGCCTAGGATATATAAATTCCAAGACTGTTCAAGCTTATTCTTAAAACTATTATGTCCTATTCAAGTACTAAAGAACTTAAAAGGCCTCCATAAATGTTTAGGAATAGGGTTAGTAATAAGAAGAACAGGACAATGGTCAGAAGCTATGAAATTCAAATATAAAAGTTTAGCATAGAAAAAATGTAGAGACCAACCATTATTACTCAAAGCCATATCCAATCTTGCTTTTTTGGGACCAGTACCAATAGAATTACTACTCCAAGTGTAATCTTTTCCTTCATAGCCAATATCAATTAAACCTGCATCAGTAACTTTATTTTGCACCCATTTATCAGAAGTATTACTATTGTTATCCAAATGGAAATTGAGGTCACCTAGTACTAACCAAGGTTGTTGAACATCCTTACTGAATTCAGCTAGGAAATTCCATTGAGTTTTCTTAGGTTCAGTATAAGTAGACCCATACATGAAGAATATGAGTGCTTTAGGCTTACTTGGATCTAATTGAATGACTACATATATAATATTATTCTCATGACCAATAATTTCAACATCTCTTCCATCCTTCCACATAAGAATAAGGCCACCAGCCTTACCAATTCTATCCATGCAGACATAATTGAGATAATGTACTGATTGGGCTACTGAGATCATCCTACCTTCATCAATTTTTGTTTCACAGAGAAAAACAAAATCTGGGTTTTGGGCTTTAACTAAATTTTGAAATTGTTGTTTAGTAAAACTATTGGCTATCCTTTGCACATTCCAGGAAATAATTTTCATTTTGAAAATAATAAAATTAAGACGAAATAGTAAATTGTAGAGGATTGTAGTTACCTGATCTTCCTTAGTGCTTCTACATGGTTTATCCTTTGTTGTGACTATTTTGGTTGTTTGTGTGTTCACAAGAATGCCAGAGTTTGAGTCATCAAGTTCAAAAACTGGATTTTCTGAAGAATTTCTCCTTTGCCTCTTTCCAAGCCTTTCACCTTCAGCAGCAACTTCATCAATAGCAGAAACTTGACCAATGACATAACCATCTTTTGGTGGGACAAAAACATTACTCTTCATAGTAGTCTTCTGGTTGAATTTGGAAACCTGATCTCCTCCTCTAAAATAGTGATCTTTTTCTTTTCACCTTTCTTATGCTCCCCAAAGTAATGGGGTTTATCATGTGCCTTTGCAAGGTAGTCAGTAGCAGCCTTACAAGCACCTTTAGTATGATTAAGAATGTAAATGTTAGGACAGATCTTATGAGGTTGTTTCTCATAGAAAAACTTAATCCATCTTGTGGAACCTGCATTCGTAATTTCCATAACTCCTCTTCTCATTGGAAAATTAACATCAACTTGAACACACACTTTGACATAATCTCCCGGGACTGGAACTGCATCTTCTGGATCAACTGTAATCACCTCACCCACATTACTTCCTATCTTTGTAGCACCTTTGACATTCATATGTTCATGGAGAATTCTTTTAAGCTGAATCCAAAAACATTCAAATGCAGATAAATAATATCGGAATATTTTGCACATTTTAGAGAGCAACTGCAGTCATGAGTTGCTAAATTACCAAATTGTTAAATCATTTTTGGCTTTTCTTAGATTTCTTCGTTCCAGACGTAGGAATCAAATGCTATTAATAGATGCGTATGAAAATCAGGCGGTAATATTAAACTCGTTTCATGAGAAATGTTAATTATAAAATTGTATATACAACTATAACCATGTTTGAATATATACGCGTTCTAAGTAGCTTGTGAAGCTAAACGTGTTATATAACACCGTTTGTAACTCAAACAAATGTAATAGAGTGAGACTTATTAAAAGCGTTTGGTGGTTATGGACTTAATAAAACAGTCTCTGTATGAGATCAGACACATAGTTACAAATGCGTCCAGACGCGCACGCCTGACATAGTGGTGTCTATCCATATTGGCAATTGCCAAATTTAGTTGCCACGTAGGCATAGAAAATTTACAATTTAATAATTTAGCGATTTTGCCTCTCTTGATAGTGTCTTATTTTTGTGCTAAGTTAGTTTGATTAAATATTATTTTTTTGATCGGTAAAGAAGTTTATTGATCAAAAAAGAGAGGGTACAAAAAGGCTTGTACCACCCTTAGAGTTACAGAGAACAGAAAACACAAAAGAAACAAAGAAAGTAGAAACTACTTTCTAGTTAAAAGAAGCAAAATACAGTTTAGGCCAATTCAACATAGCATCCTTATAAATTGGAGTCTCTAAATTCTTACAAACAATGCACCGGGTGAAAAGAGTATACTTAATCTTGTGTTGCACCTCAACTTCTATACACTTCTTATCATCCATATTTATTGAATTTCTTTCCAACCAAATGCACCAGATAATAGCTACTAAAATCATGCCCCAAATCTGGGATTCTTGAGAAGAATTGAGAGTCATATTCCAAGAGAAGATCATAGTAAAAAGATTATTAGGCATAGTGAATTCCCAGTTAAGCTTCATCTGAAAGTGAGCCTCAATTTTCCTTGCAAACTGACAATGAAGAAAGAGATGACTGACTGTTTCATTCTCATCACAAAAACTTCAAGTTTGAGACACTGGCATACCTCTTCTGTTGAGCATATATTTTGTTGGCAAAATATTGTGAGCCAAGGTCCAGAGAAAGAAGCCTATTTTTGGAGGAATCTTTTGCTTCCAAATATAATTGAATAAGTTTCTCTGATTTAAATCAGCTTCTTCATGAGAAATCTTGACATAAATTGATTTGACTGAAAAACCCTTTACTGCTGAGAACCCATTTAATTTGATTTGTAGCCTCCTTGTTGAAAGTAACTTTCCAAGACTTCTTTGAAGATCATCAAACTCCCTTCTAACTGAGGCGTTCATTCTCCTTGGTACTGCTGATTCCAGCTATTGTTCTCCTCAATAAAAACTTCAGGTACACTTTTCTCTTTACTTATGGAAACTGCAAAGAGATTAGGAAACTTTTCTTGCAAAGAAATATCAGCCAGCCACACATCTTTCCAAAATCTGACAGAGTTGCCATAATTGACTTTGAAACTAATGTTACTTTTGAAGGTGGATTCACATTTCATAATTCCCTTCCAAAGGGATCTTCCATAAAAATTCTTTGGGATTTTAGAAAACCAGCCATGCACCTCATAGCCATATTTTTCTTCTATAATTTCTCTCCAAAGAGCTTCTTTTTCATTTGCAAATCTCCAGAACCATTTAGTTGGTAAAGCTATATTCATCTTCAACAAGCATTTAATACCCAAACCTCCATCTCTTTTTTCATGTAAAGAGTAGGCCATTTAACTAAATTGAGCTTTCTTTTGTTTTTGTTGTCATTCCACAGAAAGTTTCTCATGATAATTTCTAGTCTCTTAGCAACAGAAACAGGCAAAACAAATAATGACATGTAATACACATGTAAGATTGATTAAATTAACATACCAAGTTATAATTGGTGTTCAAACATCTACAATAAACATATATAACACGTCCAAATTTATTCCTCATTATCAATCTCCATCCACTTCTACTGCATATTCTCAGAGCAATTCCTATGGGAATGAACAAACCCATTCATTTGTTGAGCCGGGTGGATGGCCAGACTAGGTTTTCCACTATGGTAAAGCATTGGGCGTTATATCAATAGGCGTGCGAACTAGGTAAAAACGTAAGCGTCGGTAGATCCAACACTGGCGTTGGAAGGGAAAACTCTGGCGTCGAAAGAACCAACGCGGCGTCCTACGATAAAATGCCGACATTTTTGCTACCAACGCCAACGGGTAGTTTTTTAAAATTATAAATTCATTTTTTACCTATATAAATTACCACCATCTTCAAACAATTCACTCACACCAAAATTCACTTGAATTTTCTCTTGTAAAATGGCTGAAAAGGCGATCACACTTTTTTGCGATGCAAAACTTGAAGCTGCTGTTTCTAAGATATGTGGGAGTTTTAAAAATATTGAAAATTGTAAAAGGGAAGTGCAAGTTTAAGAAGTTGCTCCAAGAAAATGTTCCGCTAAAAGACAAACAAGGGCTCCAGTTTTGAAAGTTAACAACAAAAAATTCAAAAACAAAGGTGAAACTGTGAAAGAGCGCGTTGAATGTAAAATACGTCAAACGAAGATAAACAGGAGGCCAAAACTTGTACTTGATTCTTATTGAAGTTTTTATTATTGTCTAAGTTTATATCTTGTAAAATAATTGGCAGTAATATCAATGAATGAAAATATTTATATTTTAAAATAGATTTCCACTTCAGATTAAGTGAAATTTATTACAATTTAAACTTGCAAATAACATCAAACTACATTTTAATAAGCCACAACAAAAACATCAAACTACATCAAATCCAGCGACATTCTCTCTGTAAAGTTCAAAGCATTCAAAATGCCTAAACTCTCTTTCGCTTTCTTTGGTAAACTTGGTCTGAGCGATGGTTTTCCGTAAAATAGATAAATAACAAGTTCAGATATTTTTATGATGCAGTTTAGCCCATGAGGACAAAGGTAAGATACTCACCAGTTCTTCGTTGGATAATCCAGAATTGCTACGATGAACCATCCACAATACTTCTGTATAATATTTGACTTCCTTGGTGATGAATGCAATTCTTAGTTCTAGGCTCTCACAGTTTCTTATGGCTTCGTTCCGCGATGCAATAAAATGTCCCAATACAGTTTCTCAAGATCCCAATTGTCCAGAGGAACCACATATGCTAGATGATGCTATGAAGATTAAAAAAAAAAAGATTGCAACACTCTGCAAAAACTTCAAACTTAAAGCCAAATTGAAGAAGGAGCTATTACACTGCAAGCATTTTGGATATGGCGATCACGAATACAAACATTGTCCACAGAGAATCAGTGCATGCTCAAAGCCCGGTTGCAAGACTTTTATGCATTTGCGGACTTCTTCTGATAAAGACACATATGGAAGGCATTTCTGGGAATGTCCCAGGTGTTTTTTGGTGGAGTGGGCTGATTGAAGTTGCATGAAAAATCGATTCACTATACTATTATGTTATTACGATTAATCTTCACATTTGCACATCAGTAATTTAAATTTTTCTTGGATTAAAAATTGCACCATCATAAATAAAAACGTACTGCATTGAACAACCACCACATCATACATGAAAATAAAAGAAATACATTAGATTAAAACAACTACTACATGGGCGTCAATTCTCGGCGGGTGGTGGAATTCCTAGAGTAGGGGATTGTATCTGTTGAGCACCCTAAGAATGTTGGAACAAGCATGGAAGTCGAAAGGACGATCGCCGTGAGTTACTGGCCACATCGCTAGAGTTTTGGGTTCTACTTCATGTTCGGCTTCACTGTTGAGCTTATTTTTGTGATTCTCCATTAGTAAATCCATGAACTCCAATATATTCATACTAATTACACCAAAACAATGTTGCAATACATGAGAATCATGCCCATGGATGTTCCCAGTTTCAGCGGTGAACATTCTGTGAACTTTCTCATAGAAAGTCAACGTCGAATCGACTACATTACGCATGACAGCATCTTGTGTGTGAAAAACAAAGGCTCTACAAATAGCTAAATCCTCTTGTTTAGTGAATCTAACAATACGAAATCTGGGAGGCATTTTTGTAGATGATTTGAGAGTGAAGAATGTGTGAATTTGGAGTTGAAATGAGGAGTATTTATAGAATTCAGAAAATGTAGTCGTTGGATCACAAGTTTTTTCAGCCATTCAGATTGAACCGTTGGCGCCATTGGGTCAGACGCTGGCGTTTCTATTAAGGATCTTGCGCTTTAAGTCAAGATGCGCGTTGGACGTACAAACGCAAGCTTTTTTTCTTCGGACGCCAGCGTTGGTAGCAAGCTCTCCCGTCCTTACCACAGGCGCGCGCTGGTTTATCGGTCTCGATGTTCAAATCAACAAATATATTAGTTTGAACATCCATTTTTCATGTTTGTTCATTCCATAATGGGAGCAAAATGAACAAACTCCAAGTTTGTTCATTCCATAGGAAGTTCTCTTAAGTTCAATTATTTTTAACTCATGATTTCTTTCCCGGGGTTTCATCTAAATTTCACATATGTTATTGACGTTTCAATCTTCTTGTCAGAAAAATAAATCTCGCTAACTTATCTTGTTTTAATCTCAGTCGTCTCGCTCTAATCGCGATCATCTCGTTTCAAAATCGGCCATTTTGGAAGAGTTTTTCAGAGATGTCTCGGATCACGGAGATTAAGAGACTGGGAATCTTGGCGAGATCCTAGCTAAGATCAACTTATCTCCAACTTACTCTCTTACGAAATATCTGAATCGCCCAGTATAAAATCTATAGGAGGAGACCATTCAACATTTGCTAGTTCACGTACAACATGTTTTGTAATAGTCTCGATACATGAGTTTGTATTTCTTTCAGCATACACTCAATTTACACATATTCGCTAATTAACTAATTAACTCCAAACGAAATAAATAACTTTAGATTTAACTTAAAGTTGTTCATTTTATATTGCCTCAAAATCATTGTTGGCAACCACAATCTTGGTGTTGTGTCTTTCGAGATGTAACTTTGTAATTCATTTAGAAGTTTCTTGTTCAAATGTTTCTAGCATATATGTTACCTCAACTTGTTGTCCTTTATCTAGTATAGTTTAATCCTTGCATTTTTCTCCTTCGAAACTGCCTTCAAAATTCCTTTGCATTAGATTAATACATATTAGTTTAGAAATTTTTGTTAGAGCATTGCTCGGTTGAATCTACCAAGCGTTGGTATATCAAGATTGATTGTCATATTTTAACTTCAAAACTTGAACCTGCTTGATTAGATTACTAGAGTCAACTTTGTTAGGTTAAATCAGGAATATTAGAAATGTTGAGACAAACTCGTGTTACTCTGAAAAACTTATAGATGTATCGACATCAACCTACAAATCATCCTTCTTTTCGAGGTTAGTAATACTGACTTAACTTCTTTCCATTCATATCTACGTTTCTTTTAAGTCGTTTATATTGAACACATAACGTACAAAGTAATACATATCTAGTACTGGTGACTTAATCATTATATTATGATCAAAGTGTCAAGAAAGTATATACTAGTTATTTCATACAACTTTTGTATATCGTACTAAAAAGTATAACGTTTATCTTTTGAACTTCGTAAATATGTGATAAGCATGTATATGCTACATTTTATACCCATATTTATATTAGCTATGATACAATATTTAGTTACTAATACTATTTTAGTGCTTTTGTAGAAAGTACAAGTGAATTCGATCATCCAACGAATAAACAACAAAATGTGAGACTTAATGGTGTTTGCGACGAAAATGGAAAAATGTGGTTGGCATGGTACTACCATATATCAGCAACCACAATGATGAAACGTGGTTGGCCTGGTATTTCCATGTATCAGAAACCACAATGATCAATTATGTTGGCTTGGTATTTCTATATATCAGCAGCACTTATTATGTTGGCCTGGTATTTCCATGTATCAGCAGCCGGGTTGGCCTGGTATTTCCATCTATCAACAACCACAATTATGAAATGGGTTTGGCCTGGTATTTCCATATATCACCAACCACAATGATGAATATTTCCATATATCAGCAACCACAATGAAAAAAATGACAAAATGTAGCTGGCCTGGTATCTCCATATATATCAGCAGCATAAAATTGTTTCATAGGAGAGGCACAAACGCATCAAATGAATTGAAATCAAAGTGGGGTTGGCACATGCAAACTGAAAATGGGAGTATTTTATCTTTCTTACTTTATAACAAATATATTCCACCGGGAAAGATAATTTATTTGCCATGTGAAGAATTAATTGAGGAATATTTACACGTGAGGTTATTTTGGAAATAAAGTAACTCTTTCTTCATTTGGGAGATTTTGGAAATAAGGAGAGATTATTATTTCATTGGAAGAACGAGGTGGCAATACTATTTGGGGAAAGATACTGATAACGACATCAACTTGCATGCAAGATATTTTCATAGAATAATTTATTTTGATTATTTGATTAATGAAATAAAATAAAGGGAAGGTTATAATAAGGGGTGTCGACTATTTGAGAGGAGAGCCCGGCCACAGAGCCGTAAGTAGAGAAGGGTTTTGAATTTTTGTTTTCGATTCTTCATTTTTCATTAGCTAGATTTGATTTTAATATGTTTATGGATTTTGAGAAAGCCATGTCTAGCTAGAGTCATGTTAGGGTTTAGGTAGAAACCAATTTAATTGTGTAAACTCTATATTTATATGCTCAATAATGATTTGAATGACTAGTAGTTTTTCTTCATATGGCTTGGTATTTTATTGTTCATGTGATTTTCTTGATTATTTATGCTTTTCAATTGATATGGCGTGCTTTGGTTAAATTCTTTGACGTGATGCTTTAGGATTGATAGGTAATGCTTTAGAATCACTACCCATGAAGCGAAGAAAATTACAGCGAAGAAACAATATTTGAAAATGCATGGAATATATTTTCAAGACTAGTAGAATTTGCATAATTAATTGGTGGAAACCGAAAATCCTAATAACCCGCTCTCATTTTGTTTACTGTTAGAATTATTATTATTTCATTTTGTTCCAAATTTCTGAAAATCGTTCAAACATCATCTTGTCGATTAGTTAGTTTTGATATTAATTAGTAGTAGTATTCACACTCCTCGTGGGAACGACCTGTACTTGCCATTGTTCTGCTAGTTAGACACTGTGCACTTGCAGTATTTTATTGTAGGTTTCCAAACCTACCAAGTTTTTGGCGCCGGGGAGTGGTTGCAAAATACTCTATAGTTGATATCATTGTGTATAGTTTATTTTTAGTTTTTGTACATAATTTATTTTTCTTTTTCTTTTATATTTTTCTTAATTTCTTTTTACGCAGTTTGTTTGACTTTTTTTTTTAGGTACCTTAGTCCGAAGTGCTGCGGGGGAAAAGCAAGTATGTACTCGCAAGCTTTTGCAAGAGCCACTTGGAAGATCCATTAGAGGTTTGCTTAGCTCATTTTGGGTTTGGTTTTGATGATGATAGTGTTATTTGTGAAGTCAATGCCTTGTTAGACTCCGCACCGTTGCTAGACACTGATAAATGGAACCCCAAATTAGAACCTTTAATTTTGTCCGAGTCTAGACTAGTTCCATCAGTCGAGAAAGATCCGACCTTGACCCTTAAGCCATTAAGTTCTGAATTTTTTCGTCTTGATGATATTAATAATGCAACCATTCTAGATGATAATGGGCCTATGAGTCGTGATATTATTGCTCCATTGAGATCTTGTTCCGCAGAAATTATTTCAGTTGATTTAGAACCTGATTTAGAGCGTGTTCCGCCAATAAAAACTGTCAAACAATCTGAATTTGTTGCGTATGGGAATGATTTACTTATCCCATCTATGCATTATTTTAATATCACTTACAGTTTTCGATTGAGAATGAATTTACATATCGTTTTGGAGGTTTATAGTGTTCACAGGGACATATCTTCAGCTGACCGGATTAGTTGGGATGATCCTCAACTTTTTAGACTCTATATATATGATTGGATGTCTACTTTGGGGTACCAACCTCACCTTGTTTGAGACTACATGCTATTGGAAAGTAGGGAAACAAATACATTTCTCTTCATGGGAGTCAACCCATCAGATTTTTTCCCTATACTCGATCTCTTATTTTTATTGTTTATTTTTGTATTTCCCATCTTAATTTCTACGTTGGATGACTCAATTACATTGAGGACAATGTAATGTTTAAGTGTGGGGGAGTGGGTAATTATCCATATTTTTGCAGATTTTCACTTTTCTTAGAATTAAAATAATAATAATAATAAATAAATAAAAAATCAATTGCATAATATCTCTATTTTGCTCGAGGATTAGCAAAATATAAGTGTGGGGGTGTCGATAACCATGTATGCTACATTTTATACCCATATTTATATTAGCTATGATACAATATTTTAGTTACTAATATTATTTTAGTGCTTTTGTAGAAAGTACAAATGAATTCGATCATCCAGCGAATAAACAACAAAATGTGAGACTTAATGGTGTTTGCGACGAAAATGGAAAAATGTGGTTGGCCTGGTACTTCCATATATCAGCAACCACAATGATGAAACGTGGTTGTCCTGGTATTTCCATGTATCAGCAACCACAATGATCAATTATGCTGGTCTGATATTTTTATATATCAACAGCACTTATTATGCTGGCCTGGTATTTCCATGTATCAGCAGCCGGGTTGGCCTGTTATTTCCATGTATCAACAACCACAATTATGAAATGGGGTTGGCCTGGTATTTCCATATATCAGCAACCACAATGATGAAATGAGGTTGGCCTGGTATTTCCATATATCAGCAACCACAATGAAAAAAATGACAAAATGTAGCTGGCATGGTATCTCCATAAATATCAGCAGCATAAAATTGTTTCATAGGAGAGGCACAAACGTAGCAAATGAATTAAAATCAAAGTGGGGTTGGCACATGCAAACTGAAAATGAGAGTATTTTATCTTTCGTACTTTATTACAAATATATTCCACCGGGAAAGATAATTTATTTGCCATGTGAAGAATTAATTGAGGAATATTTACACGTGAGATTATTTTGGAAATAAAGTAACTCTTTCTTCATTTGGGAGATTTTGGAAATAAGGAGAGATTATTATTTCATTGGAAGAACAAGGTGGCAATACTATTTGGAGAAAGATACTGATGACAACATCAACTTGCATGCAAGATATTTTCATAGAATAATTTATTTTGATTCTTTGATTAATGAAATAAAAGAAAGGGAAGGTTATAAGAAGGGGCGTCGACTATTTGAGAGGAGAGCCCATCCACAGGAACGTAAGTAGAGAAGGGGTTTTGAAGTTTTGTTTTCGATTCTTCATTTTTCATTAGCTAGAGTTTGATTTTAATATGTTTATGGCTTTTGAGAAAGCCGTGTCTAGCTAGAATCATGTTAGGCTTTAGGTAAAACCAATTTAATTGTGTAAACTCTACATTTATATGCTCAATAATGATTTGAATGACTAGTAGTTTTTCTTCATATGACTTGGTATTTTATTGTTCATGTGATTTTCTTGATTATTTATGCTTTTCAATTGATATGGCGTGCTTTGGTTAAGTTCTTTGACGTGACATGCTTTAGGATTGATAGGTAATGCTTTAGAATCACTACCCATGAAGCGAAGAAAATTACAGCGGAGAAACAATATTTGAAAATGCATGGAATATACTTTTAATGACTAGTATAATTTGCATAATTAATTGGTGGAAACCGAAAATCCTAATAACCCGCTCTCATTTTGTTTACTGTTAGAATTATTATTATTTCATTTTGTTCCAAATTTCTGAAAATCTTTCAAACATCATCTTGTCGATTAGTTAGTTTTGATATTAATTAGTATTAGTATTTCAAACTCCTCGTGGGAACGAACTGTACTTGCCATTGTTCTGCTAGTTAGACATTGTGCACTTGCAGTATTTTATTGTAGGTTTCCCCGGCAGCGGCGCCAAAAACTGATGATATTTTTCAATGATGTTGTAGTAATAAGTTCGTTGAGACTTGTGAAAGCAAAAGATTTTATACTTATAAAACTTAAAAATAGAAAACTTATTGCAAAATTTATTTCAAGATATTAAAAGTAACCAAGACACTAGATTCCACTATTACACATGAATGAACGATACCAAATATGTTTCAAAACTCTAACTATTCTTTAAGTCCTTTATGTCTTAATTCACACATAATCAAACATATTCCCAAATATTAATTGTATTCCCTAAGAATAGACTATCAATCAATTAAACAAAGTATAATCTATCAAATTGAATCACAAGTAATTAAGAAAATTATGTGAACATTTAAAACTCCGCAAAAGCGGTGATTGAATGAATTATAAATTGTAAATTAGAGAAAATAAATTTGTTACCAATCATTCATGCATAGATAGCTTCATCGACTGCCTTGGTTGTGCGAGAATTAGCTCATCATCATGGAAACACGCTCAAAATTCATTTTTATTGCTCAAAGGGTGTTTACAAAGATGAAATGGGAGAAACAATGATAAAACAGTGATTTTCTTTTCTCTCCCAAAAACTCTCTACAAATGTGCTCTCTAGCTCTCTATTTATACACACAAATACACATCACTCAAATATATTCTTCCATAACTCCAAAATCTTCTTCTTTTTAATTAAAAATATCTTCAGAATTTTTCCTTCTCTTTATTCTATATATTTCTTTACTAAACCCATATCTTCTTTAATTCGCAGGATAAAATCCAAGATAAAATCTTCTAAGGATATCTTTCTTGTTTAATACAAGATAACTTCCTTTTTCTTCAAAACTTCATATTTGTAAGGCAAGAAGATATTCTTATCTTAAAAATAATGAATCCTTTACCGTTGAAACCAAATTTCTTTTCAAATCAAGGAAGAAGATGGAGTCCCCTTAACCAATGATGGGGTGCGATTAGCAGTTGGCTCCCTGGGGTGCCCCTTATCCAAAACTGAGAGTCCGAATAACATGTGTCCTCCGGGTGCCTATACCAACTTTTCGAGCCGAATTTTCCAAAAATACCTACAAACACATAAAACACCATAATAAGTAGAAAATCGAGTACCAACAATACTGAAAATTGAGGACAATTCAGTCACAAAAATGTGTCTATCAATATGATATAACACTATTTGGTAATTTGTTACTAGTTTAGTGTGTTGAACTTTGGATTGTTTCCATGCCTAGAAAACTATGTTTAACTACACGAGTTTGAAGACGTAGACTTGCGAAACTTGTTTCGTAGGTGAAAGGAATCAAAGGATCTACTATAGGAACGATCCCTTCAACAAGGATTTACACTAGTATCTGTACCAGGGATCTATTGCATGACCCATCCCTAGACGGGGAATCTATTGTAGGACCGATCCTAGTGACTGGTGTGACCGATCACAAGTAGATACCATGTTTAGGTAGAACGATCCTAGTGATTGGTATAACCGATCACAACTAACCATTGTGACTTGGTATGACCGATCACAACTAACCATTGTGACTTGGTATGACCGATCACATAGTAGTCTTGGAATACTAGTAGAACCAATTCTAAGCTTGTTTGGAAGCGTGGTAGAACCGATTCCAAGATGCAAAACCATGTAAATACGAAATAAGGATTTGCAGTGAAACGATGTAAACATACTTTGAACACGAGCAGTAACTCTTATCATTTATTGTTCAAAGATATTCCTTGGTACTCCAAGAGATCCTGCGCCGAAATAAATTAAAAATATTTTAATTAAGGTTTTTGATTTTTATGATTTAATTACCAGCAATTAATGCATAGCTCTAGAGAATAAAATTAGTAATGTGTATTTGCTAATTGTAGATTTTCTATGAGAGATTTCGGAAATATTGGACCAGCATTTATTGGAATTAGGAAAACCGAATTTGGGCATCTATCGCATATCTTGTGAACACTTTTGATTTTTGAAATTCGTGTCCAAACATCCTTGGTTTATAAATACCTAAGTTTGCATTTCTAGCAAACTATTCTAAGAGCCAGTTAAACTTCATTTCTTGTTGTTTCTGGTGGAGCCCTCTAATCGGAGAGGAAAGTATCCTAATTAGGTGAAATCTCTTACGACCGCTCGTTTAAAGACTTCTGCGGGATCAAGAAGCTCTACGAGTACCTTTGGTGTGAAACTAGATAATTGCGATGTTATTAGTTTTCGATTTGATTTTATTTGATTTGATCAACTAACGGTTGTTGAAACTTTGATTGCACCTAGTTTATTTATTCTTGAGAATCTTCTCTTTTGATATAAGATTCAGTCATACTAGATCAAAGTATCTATGGGATCTTTAGAACTGTTGTTAGATCTAAAGACATCTTGCGACAATCCATTGTTAACAGACTCTGTTCTGTGTGTAATCGATCACAAGAGATTCAAGTGGTGTTGTGAAGGAATTTGAAGGCATACAGAAGATTTGAAGACGAAGAATAATTCTTATTAGTTTCCGTATCTTTTGGATTTAGTGCACAAACCTTGATCGGCTGGGATCTAACTAGAATAGATTATCTTTGATAGATCTGATTGATTAGTTGCGCGAGATCTGTATTCTCTCTATTTCTCTTTTAGATCTATATTGATTGAGTGGAGTCTATACTTCAATATTTCGGTGGTTATTGTTTGGATTGATCTAACCAGACAAAGGAGTTTATTATATTAAACATAAGAGCCTTTGTCAACAACTCATCTTATCTTGTAGCAAGATTGATTAGAGTGGTTGTTGTTTGGAATACGATCCAAAGGACTTGCTATTCACATGCATGACTCTAGGATTCGAAGGTGCGGGGATACTGAGGGAACTGAGTAGCTAGGGGTAGCCTGCTTAGTCTCAACTATACGAAGTTGAGACCAAGCAGACGCGTTTATCCAACGCCCCGTCCTATCACACCCAACTTCTAGAAAAAAGGGGAGAATATGCGCGTTCAACAAATGACCCATCCCATCCAACCCAACTCCTACAAAAAGAAAAGGGGGGAAATAGGCGCGTTCAACAAACTCCCCATACCATCCCACCCCATTTTCCACAAAAAAAGATAGGAGGGAGTAGGCTCGTTTAACCAACGCCCCATCCCATCCCATCCCACCCCACCCCGTTTCCCACAAAAAGAAAGGAGGGAGTAGGCGCGTTCAACAACCGCCGCATCCCATCCCACCTAACTTCCACAAAAATAAAATGAGGGAATAGGCGCGTTTAACCAACTTCCCATCTCATCCCATCCAACTTCTACAAAAAGAAAAGGGGAATAAGCGCGTTCAACAAACGCTCCATCCCATCCCACCCAACTTCTGCAAAATAAAAGGGGGAATAGGCGCGTTCAACAAACGCCCCATCCCATCCCACCCCATTTCCCATAGAAAAGGTGGGAGTAGAAGCGTTTAACCAATACCCTACCTCGTCCTGCGCAACCTCTGCAAAAAGAAGGAGGGGGAATAGGCGCGTATAACTAACCTCGGTCCCCTTCAACATCTTAAATATTATCACCATATATATATATATATATCTATTCAATATCTTTGTATTAATCGTCATTCCTTTTTTAAATAAAAACATTTTATGGATAATTATAAAATTCTTAATAAAACTTATATGTATTCTTACATAATTTTAATTTTGGTAATAACATAACATTAAATGGGGCTAGTCAAGGGTTAGTCATGACATTTTATAAGATTTTCTTAATATTTTGACAAAGTCAATTAGGACTGTTAATTAAAGACGGAGGGAGTACATACATAAAAGAACAACATACATCCAAAAGTAACACACAAAGGAAAGGTCCCCAGAACAGATAGGAAAACAACAACAAAACATGAAAAAAGGCGACGAAACACAACAAAATCAACCTTTGCAGGTTGGCGCGCGACCTAGCCAGCTATTAACGCACGACAACGAGCAATATCTGCATCCAAGGCCTCCACCATCAAGCTCCCCTCATCATATTGTACGATGGCAAAAGTCAGGTCCTAGTCGGCTTCATCCACCAACTCATGGATATCCTGCATGATCTTGTCCTTAGCTTTAGTCCCACGAGCGAGTGAGAGAGTGTCTTTGTGTTCATCATACTCTTTATGTGCCTTGTCCTGACGAATCAGTCTAAGAGTTCATCGCATACCCACTTTCTCCCTCAAAACCAACATGCGCGCCAACTCGTCCACGAGATAAAGTCGAGACACAAGCGCAGATACAGCTGCTAAAGTTAGGGTGTATCTGAGGAGCCGTGGGGCCGCTTGGTCGGAAATGTGAAGATGGAAAACGGATATGACGCAATCTATGTTGGTCATCATTACCGCAGAATCCATGAATAACTCATTAGCTGCATAACGAGCGGTAACGGCATCATCAAGCATGCGATGGACCTCCAATGATACACGACCAGACGGTTCATCCTTCTGAGCAGCCTAGTGCGCCTCGTACTGATCATTAAATCAGGATCGCATAAAGTCTCTGTTTGCTATCCTCTGTTCTGTAAGTGCCTTAATTTCAGCCTTCAGGAAAAATAGCCGTTTTAATTCATAATGCATAGCATTGCCGAAATCAATGCGGGGACGGGCGCTAAGGTTAACACGTACCCATAGAGAGAGCTAGCCATGCAGGAGAGATATCGACAGACAGGGAATGAGTTAAAAGTAAAGTTGAAGTCGAAACTAATGACCAAATTAGGAAACATAAGCCGCATATATATATAGAAAGGAGCGGTGTCATTTATGACGCAATAGCCGTCCACGTCCTTTCATGGATGTCATGACACGTGTCGACTTGTAGTAAAGAGTGGTATGACTACTGGGTTGTTTTACAATCAACCCAATAGTCAGGGGACTAATGTTGATACATGAAAAATAATACCCCTTAGCGGGACTAGGGTGCCCCCAAAGGGGAAGGAAATCCAACATGAGGCATGGGAACTAAGGCCCAAGTCCAATGAGAAAATGCCCATGAGACAAAAGGGACAAGGAAGGGATTAATGAAAAAGAATAAGGTTAATTAGAGAAGGCATGAAATTAGTGGTAATTAAGGAGGTTTAGGACATGTGGCATGATGTCATAAAAGGAGGGTTTTTTGGAAAGTCTATATAAATAAGGACAAGGTACAATAGAAAGCAAATTCTTTCTCATACCATTCATAAAAAGTGTTGTCATTAGGTGTGGCTAAGACGGGTAGAACCAAAATCAAATTCCACCCTCAACAGTAAGCATTCGCTTTAACCAAGTTCATCTTTATTCTTGACGAAAGTTAAAAATTGATTATGTGAAAATCGCATGGTAACATCCTACATGATTTGTGTGAGACAGCCATTTGATGTAGACTCGGAATGTTTCGTATCGATCTATTGATCACTTGAAAATTGCTTTGAATCTAGTAGTTTGTGTGAGACAGCTCTTCCCGTCTTCCAAGAATGTTTCAATTATTAACATGGAGTTTAGAACGATTAACCATTAATTAGATATAGCATAGTATGCGTACTTGTATGCTAACTGTTGCAAGTTATTCCAAGTCCGTGAACCATAGTATGCATACCCATATGCGTACTGGTTTAATAGTTAAAGTCCGGGAACTTAGTATGCATACCCGTATGCGTACCGGCTTAAAAGTTAAAATACGGGAATTCAACTGAGTTTGTTCATGTACGACAGTATGCGTACCCATACGCATACTAGCGAACCCAGAGCGTACCCATACGCATACTAGCGAACCCAGACCAAGTCCGGCTACTTAGGTATGCGTACCCGTTTGCATACTTGAGTAGGTTATGTTTCTAAAATCGGTTTATTCATGAACTAATACATTTATATAATAAGGAATGCAATCTTTTTCAAACCCTGGCTATAATTTTCATGAATTGATTCGAGTGAATCAAAATCGATTTTGTTTCAATTGAGTCTTGTATACTTCTATGAGAATATAAACAATTTAACAACTCTAAGAACTAGTTTCATTTGAGTCATTTGAACTGGTTATGATTAAGATGAACAAGGTTGATATGAAAGTGTTCATATGGATAACTTCGGTTAACTATTGTTGAGCCAACCATGTGTACACGTTTAGGTACGGTTACTCAAACCTAAATGAAGTCACATTTCATTTGTGCATAACAAGCTAAGTTCTATCTAACGGTTGAAAGATGTTAACTTGACTCCAATCAGGTTTTCTTCTAACGGTGAATATTGAATGCTTTGTTACCAAGTTAGCATTGATTGCAAACCATGATTTGAAGACTATATAAGGGTGTTAGAGCATAGCTCGGTTGAACCCACCAAGCATTGGTATGTCAAGTTTGGTTGTCATATAACTCATTTAAAGAGTCGCTTGATTATGTACTAGAGACAACTTCGTATATGTTAGATTAGAAAGTCTAGGATTATGAGACATACAAGTATTACTCGAAGACTTGAAGAATGTGAAGAAGTAACAAGCTATAAAAAAGACGTCATCCTTTCTCTTGAGGTTAGTAATATTTGACTTGAACTATTTCATTCCTAACGTATGTTTCAAGCGTGCTATATTGAAAACATAACTGCGAAGCTGTGAATGATTATACTCTAGTAGTAAGACATGATCATAGTGTTACGGAATTAGGATACGAAGTATAACCCTTATCTTTTGAACTTCGTATATAAGACATCGACATAATCGTATGAATGTTATTGTGATTATGTGTATGGGTAAAGGTGAAGATTTCCTCTTAGGAAACAATGTTTACATTTGTTTAAAGGAAGTACATTCATGAAATTGTTTTATGAATCGAAAGGGAAATCGCTAGGCTTATTGGTATTGTTATTCATTGCATATCTTTGGATTACCAATATGTATGAGTTAGTAGTATTGGTCATAATTTGTTATGTATCTTGGTAAAACTAATCACAGTGCCTGACTTATGTATTGGTATGACTTATATACATTAGTGTAACCGATCCTAAGTAATCACCTGAGATGGTATGATCGATATTTGTAAAGGTACATTATTTATATGTCCTTACTTTTGAAACCGATCCTAAGTAATCACAGTGCCTGACTTATGTATTGGTATGACTTATATACATTAGTGTAACCGATCCTAAGTAATCACCTGAGATGGTATGATCGATATTTGTAAAGGTACATTATTTATATGTCCTTACTTTTGAAACCGAACAAATATATCCTTATACAACAATAAATATATCCCTACTTTTTAAGAACCTTATTCATTTAATATTAAATTACCTTAATACCCTCACCCATATGATATTGTTCTTTATTTAAAAATGAAACAAATTTCTTCCTCTACCACTTCACCACCGCCACTAGCACCACCACCACCAATATTCAACTACCATTCCACAACCACCGTTCAACGACCACCACCTACCAACTGCCACCACCACTAATATTCCACCACCACTCTGTCACCACCACTAGTCCACCGACGCCACCACAGCTAGTCCGCCGCCTCCGCCACCACTAGTCCGCCACCACCACCACCGCCGCCTCCATCACCATTAGTCCGCCACCACCACCGCTAGTCCGCCACCACCACCACTAGTCCTCCGCCGCCACCACCACCGTCGTCGCCGCCGCCATACTGGTTCAAACATTTTTGTATCAACAACAATAGTTGATCAAAATAAAAATAGAATCAACAGTAGAAGTTGATCCAATTTAGGGGATCAACAACAGTAGTTGATCCAACAAAGAAAAGGATCAACAACAGAAATTTATCCAATTTAGGGGATCAACAACAATAGTTGACCCCCTAAGTTGGATCAACAATGAAAGTTTATCCATGTAAATGGAGTCAACAACCAAAGTTGACACAAAAAATTGACATACGAATGAGTGAACTTTGCCTGAGTCGAACACGCATCATCTGAGATGGAGTCAGTCATGCTACCATTGCACCACAAATTCAACATTTGAAGAATTTACATCTATAAAATCCAAGCGTATAAACTACAAGAATAATTATACTAATCCAAGGAAATGCGGTCAACAATAGGAATTGATCCCAACATGAGTTGATCCATAAATGGGATCAATAATAGTACTTGATCCATAAAAAATGGGATCAACAACATGAGTTGATCCCATAAATGGGACAATAAATATAGTTGATTCATAAAAATGGGATCAACAACGGGAGTTGATTCATAAATGGGATCAATAATAATAGTTGATCCCATAATGGAAGTATATGATTAATTTAGCTACAGAAACTCCATATCAGTCGAGGAAAATGTTACCTGCCGGACAGGTTCTGAAACACGAACTCACAAGCTTAGTTGGACTGTCAAGTGATATCCAGTGGCCAATCGATACATAAGTGAGCTTAAATGAAACATTAGTTGATCAATATGCCTGCAAAATAAAATTCAAAACCATGTTGCTGCTAACTAAAAATGCAACACAAATCAATAAGAACTACCTACTTACAACTCCCCACATGCGACTAGAACATACAATTATAGTAACGACTTGCTTTTTGCAGGCTACAGATGTCTGTGTATATGTATCATAAGATGATGATCATATAACAAGTGATTATCCCTATTACCTCTGCCAGCCCAAAACTTCACCACCTCGGCACCTCTTCCATCACCAACTCGTGTACCACTACCATAATCCAACTCGACCTCCTGCTATACTACATGCAGGGATTCTACCACCTACACCTTTTGGCCTCCAACAATACGAGCACCAAGTATCTCATGCTCTACCACCTAATCCTCTGCTTCCACCAGTATCTATGAGTTCTCTTCCGCCACCACCAACGGTAATCACCAAAAATCTTCCAACTTCAGTTCCAAAGCCGGCACCGCCTCTAACACCACCTCCATCCTCTAGTCCACTAACTTTACTAATCCCACTAATTATACACTCACCAGCTTCATATCCACCACCAATTCCACCTCTCCCATCACCAATTACAGTCAAGCAAACCAAAAATTAATCTGATCAAAATGCAACAATCCAGTGACAACTACAATACACAAAATCTCAACTAACCAACATCACCTCGCATGCTACTACACCACCACCAAACACTACCATAAAGAAAAATCAAGTAAAAAGAACCCGTTAAATTCTATTGTTATTAGTCAATACAACTGAAAAATGACGAATTGAAGAAGAATAAAACCTAAATTAGGGTTTTAAACGACAATCAATAGATACTTTTCTTTGCATAATATCTCTAACTCTATCTTTTTTTCAAATACAATCTTTTATCTGTTCACTCGTTTTTGAAGATGAATTTTTCGAATTATATTGATGTTGAATCTCATCAATTCATCCCTTCTATTTACAGTAAACCAATTGTAGATTACATCAAAATCACGTGAGACTCAAATTGACTGTAGATTTCTAGGGTTTTTGACACAAACCTGATTTATCGATCCCTCTGGATTTCTTCTTGTTTTGTTTCTCTATTTAAATTAGAAATTACCACATATCGAAACTGAAAAATCACATCTCTCAATCGCCTGAATCTTGAGATGATATTCAAATCATTAGCAGTAGGAGGAAATAAGATGAAAAAGAAGATCAACTTCTAGTGATGATGCTGGAGTAGGGGTGACGCAGGAATAGTGACGGAAGTAGAGATGGTGCTCTAATGGAGGCGTTTCTGCAATCGTGGTGGCAATTGAGATGGTGGTGGTGGAGAGCGGTGGAGATCGAGAATCGGAGATTGAGATACAAATGAAGAAATAAGGAAAAAAGATAAAAAGGTTAAATGTAGAATTACGAGGGTTATGTTTCTATCGAAAATTTCAATTATGCCACCAGGGATATTTGTAAAGTTTTCCAAGGACATTTGTGAAGGCCCATCAAAAACAAGGATAGTTATATAATTTCCACTATTTGTAATTGGTGTGACCGATTCTAACAATTGGTGTAACCGATCACAAAAGAGTTGTGTGATCGATTTTTGTAATTGGCGTAACCGGTCCTAATAATTGGTTTAACCGATCCTAGTGACTTGTGTAACCGGTCACAAGTAATACCATGAGAATATGGTAACCGGTCCTGGTAATTGATGTAACCGATCCTGGTAACTGATGTAACCGGTTCCAATAGCCATATTGAGGTAGAACCGATCCTTGTGTTTAGTAAAACCATAAACCCATGATTAGTGATTTGATATATGATCAATCACATAGTTGTTTTGGAATACAGATGAACTAATTCTAAACGTATTTGGAAGTGTGGTATAATTGATTCCAAGATTGTAAATATGAAAGAGGATTTACAAAGAAAAGATGTCGACATACTTTAAACATGATCAGTAACTCTTATTTTTTATTGTTCAAAGATATTCCTTAATAACTCAAGGAGATCCCGGACCGAAATAAATTAAGAATCTTTTAATTAAGGTTATTAGTTTTATATGCTTTTAATTACCAGCAATTAAATGCATATCTCTGGAAAATAAAAATTGGTAATGTGCATTTACTAATTGGAGATTTTCTAGTGAGATTTCGGAAATATAGGACAAATCATTTCCAGGAATTATGAAAAACGATTTGCGCATTTATTGCATATCTTGAGAATATTCGGTTTTGGAAATTCCTTGGTGTCCAAACATGCTTGGTCTATAAATACCAAGTTTGCATTTCGAGCAAACTATCCTAAGAGTCAGGCAAACTTTATCTTTATGTTGTTTCTGGTGGAGTCGTCTTTCCTGAGAGGAAAGTACCCTAATTAGGTGAAATCTGTTACGACCACTCGTTTAAAGACTTCTGTGGGATCAAGAAGCTCTACGAGTACCGTTGGTGGGAAACTAGATAATTGCAGTTATTTTAGTTTTCGATTGATTTGATTGACTAACGGTTGTTGAACTTTGATTGCACCTAGTTTGTTTATTCTTGAGAATATTCTCTTCTGATATAAGATTCACTCAAACAAGATCGAAGTGTCGACGAGATCTTTAGAACTGTTTGTAGATCTAAAGACGTATTGTGATAATCCATTGTTAACAGACTCTGTTCTGTGTGTGACTGATCGCAAGAGATTCAAGTGGTGTTATGCAGGTGTTTATTGAAGATTAAAGAAGATTTGAAGACAAAGAAGATTTCTGATTTGGTTTCTATATCTTTGGGTGTGCACAAACCTTGATCGGCTGGGATCCAACTAGAATCGAATTTATTCGAATGATTAGTTGTGTAAGATCGACATCCCATTGTAGTTTCTTGTTTGATTCTATATTGATTGTCTGCAAATCTAAACTCTGCTACTTCGGTAGTTGTTGGATAGATTGATCTGACCATGCAAAGGAGTTTATTGGTTAAACGGAAGAGCCTTTGCAGATGACTTGAGATATCTTCATCTGAAAGAATAAAGAGAGTTGTTGCTTTACTTTTTGGAATACGATCCAAAGGAATTGTTCAAGTGCGTGCACTTATTGAATGTCGGAAGCGCAGGGATACTGAAGAAACTAGGTGAACTATAGGTTTAGTTGCTTGGTCTCAACTATACGAAGTTTGTTAGATTTTGTATAGCGGCTTAATTCTGAGAGTATTCAATTCTGGATTAGGTCTCAGGGTTTTTCTGCATTTGCGGTTTCCTCGTTAACAAAATCTTGCCGTGTCTTTACTTTTCTATTTCTAATATTATAATTGTTTATTATAATTAAAAGTAAAATACACAAACGTTAACTCCGTATTACTTGATAGTGATCTTATAGAGTTTGGTTAAGTCCGAACCTATTATCAAGTAATCACACTTTGATTGTTATATTTTCTCGATCTCGTATCCATAGACGATCACACAAAGTGTGAATACTGATTTGTAGTATTGTCTCGACTTTGTCCATAGACAATCACTTTCGGTAAGAGGACTTAGAGGTGGATAATTTAAAGATTGTGGTGTATTTTGGTACTCGTCTTTTCAATTGGTATCAGAGCAGGCAAACACGAAAAGATCTAACAATCTATGTTTGGTGCGATCCAACCTATAAGAAATGAACTCGAGTTCACATGAATCGATTTCAGTTAACATACCGCCAATATTTTACGGAACAAACTATCTATGGTGGAAATCTTCTATGAGATCTTTTCTTCAATCACGAGAGTTTAATACTTGGCTATTAGTCATTGATGGTTATAATCTCCCGAAAGTAGAAAATTCAAAAACTGAGTTTAAACACTTAATAGATTATACAAGCAAAGAAAAGGATTTTCCAAAGCAGAATTCTGATGGTTTGAATGCTATTATACATGCTGTAAGTCGTGATCTACAACATCATGTATCTAACTGCCAAACTTCAAAGGAAGCTTGGGATAATCTTCACATAGTATTCGAAGGAAATACATCAGAGAAAGAAAATAGACTTCAAACTATTGCGTCTGATTGGGAAAACATTCGAATGGATGAAAACGACACTTTTGAAGATTTTCATTTCAAACTCTCTGAGATAGTTAATGCTTATTTCTCACTTGGAAAGACTATTTCTGAAAAGGATATAGTGTGAAAATTTCAAAGATCGTTGCCATCTAGATACGAATCTAAGAAGCATGCAATCATTGAAGCTAACGATCTTTCTTCTTTATCAAGAAGTTCTCTTGTTGGAAAACTAAAGATATTTGATCAGGAGTACTTGTCTAAACAAAAATACAAACTGGCCTATAAAGCCATCAAAAATCCGCCAACTCAATATCCGGCAGACTCCCAAGATCAGGAAGATTTAGATGTTGAAGATGAAACTAAACTAAATCATCATTTGTCTCTTATTACTCAACGATTCAAGAACTTATTGGGACACCGAAAAAGAGAATCTCATATGTCAAAAAGAAATCGTATTTCTACACATAAAAGTGAAGACACTTGGGATGATGATGATATTGTCCCTCAATGCTACAAATGTAGAGGCTTTGGTCATATTTCTCCAGACTGTACAACTAAGGATATTCAATGGAAAATAAATGCATATACTGCCACTCTTGACTATTCCCCTGACGAGGATAATCAATACTGTATGCCAGATCATATTGCAACCATTGCAGAAGTCTGTGACTCTGAAATACTTTCAACATTAGATACCCAAGAAGAGTTCAATCCTACGATTTTCAAACAAATTCTTCATTGTAAAGATAAAAGAACTCAGTTTCTTGAATCCGAAATCAATGGAATAAAGTCATCGGTTAATCATCTCAGATGGAGTTATCTGAATGACAAAGTAAAATTTAACAAGCGTCTTGTGAAAATCGAGGTCTCTCAATGTTCCGAGAAAGAACAAGTATCTAAACTCATTTTCGACGCTAAGCGTTGTCAAGATGAAATCAGAAAGTTAAAAGCAGAGAATCTGAAATTGAGAGATAAACTTAGCTGCTCTGGGAAATCATCACTTGATATGAATATATCAAAAGGAAAGGAAGCAGGGTTGAATAAATATATAAAACCTAAGTCCTACAACGTTTCCAATACAAACAATTGGGGCACTATCAAAAACATTGTCTTGGTATTAAACAGAGAGATAAACTATGTAAATCAAAAAATTCAAGATCTAAATCTAGATCAAAAATCACTTCTGAAAATCAACGTAAAAAATTAAATAATGTGATTTTTAGACATCAAGATCTTACCTCAAATTTGAGAAACGAACCTAACAGTTCAAACATTTCTCAAATCTGTAAGAATGTTGAAACCTCCAAGGGAGGAAAATTCAACAACCGAAAAGTGATAACCTAACTAGTTATCATGAATGCTTACTTGCTACCCTCGAAAAGTATGCAGTAAGGATATGTATGTAAATATTTTAATAAAAATATTTCTAAAATAAATTTTCGGTTAACGAATTAAATAAAGTAATTTTCTCAAAGATTATGAGAAAAACTTCTCTATAAGAGGAAAAACCTCTTGTTTCATTTTATAGAGATCTGATAAAATGTCTACCTCTAGCTGCAACTCTCGCAAAACAGAAAAAACCTGGACCATATTGTTCCCTAGCAAGAAACTTCGTCTCGAATCTTTAGATGGTGATTCAGACTCATCTCCAGAGCTTCATCAAGATGTTCCTAATAAAGAAATGACATCTCTTAATGATAATCTTCTCAAGAATCTTTCACTAAAATTAGATCTAATCTTATGTGAAGTAAGGAACATGGAAAAGGATTTGCGAAAGGAAGTAAAGGAAGTCAATGACAATGTTATTAGTCTTGAATCAAGATTAGTAATCGTAGAAGATGATTGGAATCCTGTGAAATCTTCTGATCCGGCTTCAAAAATATCAGGGGAAACTCTAAAGGAATAAAATTAGAGTCTTATGATAAAAGAAAAATAGACATCAGTTTTTGATTTATTTCAATTATTGTATAAGGTATATTTCTGAATAAAACTATCTATTATTTATGAATAAAATTATTAGCTTACAATTTTTCGTGTGATAGTTTGTCCGATTACATAGCCTGTGCCTGAATGCTTTATTTTATTGTTATGTGTTTATGGGATGTTTGATTTCGGTTTTCATAAGCTTAATATTCGATCTCATATGTGCGAACCCTTATGGTTTGTGTGGATTTTTGATTTAGCGGGGTTAAGTTCTAGCCCATGTTGGTAGGATTTATCAAAGGATCATAAGGTGTTCCGATTGAGACTCATATGTAAAATGTCACAATGTGTTGAATCAATTTGTGTTTACATGAGTTGTATTTGCATAAACATATGTGTTTCGGGTTTTCAACTTTTTATATTGGCACGTATTAGTTAAAACCGATTCAACCTTTCTCTTGTAAAGGTTGCTTTTGTTGTTGTTCTTTTGTTCTTTTCAACCGTTCCTTGCACTTTTAATGCTTCTAGCATTGTCAGGAGTGGTGGTCTATTCTTGGCTTGGAAGAAGGAAATTCAACTCAACATTATATCATCCGGCATGAGGGGCATCTATGTCACATCTACTGACATTATTCACTCTAAAACTTGCCACATCCATTTTATGTATGGTGAACCTAACAATAGTTTGAGACATACTTTTTGGGAACAACATTGCCAACACTATAATGCTCCCTTAGATGAACCAGTTTTCTTTATAGGTGATTTTAATGCTCTTCTAGGGACTGAAGATAAAAATGGTGGGTTAGAGGTTGATCACTCTGATTTCTCAAATCTTAGGAACTTTTGTTCTGTTTTCAATTTGCATGATCCAGGTTTCTCTGGTCCTAGATTTACTTGGTCCAATATGCAACAGGGTCCTGACTTAATTCTTGAAAGATTAGATAGATGTCTTATCAACCAAACTGCTGAGGATTTATGCCCTAAACTTTGTGTTAATAATCTTCCTAGAGACTCTTCTGATCATTGCCCCATGCAAATTGGTTTCAATTATGAGGATGTTTATATGCATAGACCTTTCCATTTCATGGCTATGTGGATGGAATATCCAACCTGTAGAGACATCATTGCCAACTCTTGGTCTGTTAATGTGGTAGGTTCTCCTACCTATAAACTGAAAGCTAAGCTTTTGAACACAAAAAAAGGTTTTAGGGACTGGAATAAAACTTCTTTTGGTAATGTTCAAACTAATATATCTACCATTAGGAAAGAGTTGGCAGAGGTCCAAATTTCGAATCCAACTGATACTAGTACTACTTCTAGGCTCAAGGCTAGACTGGAATATCTCTACAACTTAGAGGAACTATATTGGAAGGTGTTTGAGGGTGAAAACAATTTCTGCTGATTCTGGTAATTTCGAGTGTGTGGGTGAGAAACGAGTCTAAACCCTAAACAATGTACTGCAAGGGAGTACTTTGATTCGAGAGATCAATCTGTACAAATCCAGCCTAAACCAAGAAATGGCCGTTCCAGACTTGCTTCGGTCACAAAGTGAATGAGAAGGGTTTGATAGGGAGGGGAGCGAAGAGAGTGTTGAGACCGGAATAGCTGATTCGGGAAGAGTAGTTGTTTGACGACTTGTATCAGAAAGTGGAAAAGCTAACAGATAGGAAAGCTAACAAGTGATTTCTGAGTGTTGTATTCTCCTGACCAAAACTTGTGTTTGGTGGAAATAGGTGAGACCTATTTATACAAGTCGCAACGAAACGTACCCTGGTCTCGTACGAAGTGGAAACGGTTGAGTAAATGGAAGAAAATGGTAACGGGTAACGCCTGGAATTGATTGTTCTATAACGAAGGAAACGTTTCACCATTACTTCTTGTATTTACTAATCGCCTCACCCTTATGACACTTTCCTGTAATGAGAGTAGTGTACGCCGCACGCTGTAAACCGCCAGACCAATACCCTGATGAGCATCCCCCAGTTTGTGATATGTTTTTAATGTCTCGAGTGTTTTTGTGTAGCATGTTGCTACGTGTGGCGTGGCCATAAGATTTGGTGTTTGTAGCCAAGTTGGTGTCGTGACCAAAGAATAGGCATCGTAACCAGGGTGGTGCAGTGACCAGAGAGTTAGCATCGCAACCAAGAAATTTCCACGAGTCGTTTGGTGGCAGGTTTGTACGGATGAGATCTACATCTCAGGAGGAAGGGTATCCGTAGATTGTTGCAACCCTTCGTTTGGCAACCAGTGGCATGGTTGCAGCGCTTGCATGCTCTTGGCACGGCCAAATTAGGGTTTTGGCGTCGTGGTCAAGAGATTGCCATAAATCATTTGGTGGCAAGTTTTTATGGCTGAGATTCGTATCTCAGGAGGAAGGGTGGCCGTTGATTGTTGCAACCCTTCATTTTCATCCAGTGGCATGGTTTAGTCGCGACCAAGTTAGGATTTTGGTGTTGTTTAGGCGCGGCCAAAACTAGGGTTTTGGCATAGTTTAGGTGCGACCAAAATTAGTGCTTGGCATTGGGCCAAAAGTTGCCATGTGTTTGATGGCAATCTTGTATGGCTGAGATTTGCATCTCGGTAGGAATGGCGGCCGTTGATTTTTGCAACCCCTCGTTTGGCAACCAGTGGCATGTGGTAGGGTCGGCATGGCTTTGGCATATTTTAGGCGCAGACAAAATTAAGGTTTTGGCAAAACCATGATGTTTGTCCTTGGGCCGGAAGTTGTCGTGTGTTAGGTGGCGAACTTGGACAGCTGAAATCTGCATCTAAGATGGAAGGTTAGTCGTTGATTGTTGCAACCCTTCGTTTGGAAGCCAGCGACATGTGGTAGGGCCGACATGGCTTTGACATATTTTAGGCGCGGTCAACATTAGGGTTTTGGAAAAACCATGATGTTTGGCCTTGGGACGGAAGTTGCCATGCGTTGGGTGGCGAACATGGACGGTTGAGATCTGCGTCTCAGATGGAAGGGTAGCCGTTGATTGTTGCAACCCTTCATTTGGCAGCCAGCGACATGGTGGTAGGCCCGCATAACTTTGGCATGTTTTAGGTGCAGCCAAAATTAGGGTTTTGGCATAACCCGTGATGTTTGGCCTTGGGCCGGAAGTTGCCATGCGTTAGGTGGAGAACTTGTACGGCTGAGATATGCATCTCAGATGGAATGGTAGCCGTTGATTGTTGCAACTCTTTGTTTGGAAGCCAGCGGCATGGTGGTAGGGCCGCATGACTTTGGCATGTTTTAGGCGCGGCCAAAATTAGGGTTTTGGTATAAACCGTGATGTTTGGCCTTGGGACGGAAGTTGGCATGCATTAGGTGGCGAACTTGTACGGCTGAGATTTGCACCTCAGAAGGAAGGGTAGCCGTTGATTATTGCAACCCTCCGTTTGGCAACCAGCGGCATGGTGGTAGGGCCGCACGGCTTTGGCACAGTGGTGTGGCTGGCATGGCATGCTTTAGCGCGGAGATGTGGCTGGCATGGCATGCCTTGGCGCGGAGATGTGGCTGGCATAGCATGCCTTTGGCACAATGGTGCGGCTGGCATGGTCGGCATGCCTTGGCACGAAGATGTGGCTGGCGTGGAATTCCTTTGGCACAATAGTGCGGCTGGCATGGTCTGCATGCCTTGGCGCGGAGATGTGGCTGGCATGGCGTGCTTTTGGCACAGTGGTGCGGCTGGCATGGTTGGCATGCCTTGGCGCGGAGATGTGGCTGGAATGGCATGCCATTGGCACGGTGGTGCGACTGGCATAGTTGGCATGCCTTGGCACGGAGATGTGGCTGGCATAGCATGCCATTGGCACGGTGGTGCGTCTAACATGATTGGCATGCCTTTGGCGCGGAGATGTGGCTGGCATGGCATGCCATTGGCACGGTGGTGCGGCTGGCATGGTTGGCATGACTTTGGTGCGGAGATGTGGCTGGCATGGCATGCCATTGGCACAATGGTGCGGCTGGCATGGTTGGCATGCCTTGGCGCGGAGATGTGGATGGCATGGCATGCCATTGGCACGATGGTGTGGCTGGCATTCCTTTGACGCGGAGATGTGGCTGGCATGGCATGCCATTGGCACGGTGGTGCGGATGGCATGGTTGGCATGCCTTTGGCGCGGAAATATGGCTGGCATGGCATGCCATTGGCACGGTAGTGCGGCTGGCATGGTTTGCATGCCTTTGGCGCGAAGATGTGGCTGGCATGGAATGCCATTGGCACGTTTGGCTAGCATGCGCGGCTGGCATGTGTAGAGATGATGTCGGTCAGTACCGAGGGATCTGCCGTGGAACATGGCATATACATAAAAAAGGTACCCCGGTAATTTTACGCAGTCATGTTGAACGATTCAATAAATGTTATAGTGGTGACATTATTACTCAAGTGTGACGTCACTGTTTGACTAAGGTTTTACGATTTTAACCCTAAGCTAAAAACCACCATCAATATTAAGTCCCCTGCTTAGCTCGGAACAGGAGCATTGTTGCGAGATAAGCATAAGATGGTGACAGGCAAGGACAAAATCGAAATGTAAAGTCATGAAAATATGATCAGGAAGATCCGTCTAACCTTTTTCGGGAGTGTTCCGAGAATCCGTGATTTTAGCGTTGACGGCCTTGCGTAAATCCTTCCCGTGGTGTTGCTGGCTAGATCGTGAGAATGGTAGGGGCGGTTGCTGGCTGAGATGCAGAATGTTGGCATCGGCTTGGAATGGTTGTGCGCCATCCGGGTTAGACTTGAGAATGCAGGACGGAGCCGTCGGCATATACTCGGCGCTAAATGGAGCCGCTAGCATTTGATTGGCTTGGATTGAGCAGTTAGCATTGGATCGGCTTGGAATGAGCAGTTAGCATTGGATCGGCTTGGATTTGGAGTGGCGCGGACTATTGGCTTAGCACAGCGCCAGCTTGGAGTGGATGCTAGCTTGGACTTGGAGTGGTGCATACTGTTGGCTTGGCATGGCGTGGTGCGGAATGTTGGCACCGTGCATCCTTCTATTGCGATCCTGGTGGCCTTTTTCCAGGCGTGGCTTCCAATAGGAAATCCCTTCCTTATTTAAATTCCAAAAGCACTGCGGCTACAAAAGAGGACGTGATTCTTCCTCCTCATGTCATGTCGCTGGTTTTGCTTCCGAGTCTCGGTGATGGCGGTGGAGTGGTAGCAATAACGCTGGCAAGCGTGTTCCCAGTACGTATCTACATTTTCTTTACTCTTGATTAGTGTTTTGACGGGAGATTTCACCGAGGCTGAGTTTTTGGCTGTAATGTAGGCCCATCTTGTCTGCTCGGTATCCATTTCTCTTTCTCTTTAGGGTTTCCGCAGTATATATGCCGGTGAAATTGTATCATCTCCCTATTTTCAGTGCAAAGGTTTCTTCTTGCCGAGTCCATCTTTACTATGTTAATCATAAGTGGATCATCCTCGAGCCAGCCAGATTCTTCAGTCAAGCGCGTGGGGTCTGACTCTTGTAACAATTCCCCTACCCGGTTCGTCCGAGTCAAGATGATTATTCCGGTATGCTTTCATTGATCAATATATGTTTCATTGTTTGCTGACGAGTGACAAAATATTTTCTTATGTGCAGAGATACCCTGTTGGAGCATGCGTGACTGTCGTTGATGAGGATGACTTGGTTTCCCCCCTTTCTTCGAGTCCGATCCTGCCAACCGTTGCAGATCTGGAAAACGCCGATTTAGGCATTTCTTGTCATGAGTATCCCAATGCAGGTTTGTCATTCGAGATCTGCATGAAGTGTTTATCTTCTAACTACCACAACGTTGGTGGGTTTCTGGTGCGGAAGGAATTAGCGACTCTTTACACGAAGATATGGAAAAGATACAGCCACATCGCTACCAGGAGTGTGGTGCAACATTGCTGGTCTTCTTTGGTTTCCACAGTGAATTGTCTCTTGTCTATGGTCGCTGAAATGGAAAGTATATCCATCCGTGCTTTCGTGGAACCAACTATTCAAAAGTGGGAGAACATGGTGTCTACCTGTGAATCCCTGAAGTTCAACGTGAGTTGATTGCAGCATCGTCTTGACATCGTGAAGGTCGACAGAGCTGGTATTCTCGCTGATGTCGTTCCTACTGCAAAGGCTATTTTGGAAGAGGAGAAGGCTCTGGCCATGGAGTCACAAAAGGTAGAAGAGTCAATCCAGAACTTGAAGAGCAGGACTGAAAGGTATCAAAACCGGTTGAAGATGATGCTTTCGAGGAACTACAATCTGTTTGATGGGCTTTTTTGAGTTATGTAGTTGCGAGGCGTTTGGTTTCTTTGTGGGTCTCGAACGCGCATTTTTTTCTTTTGTATCGGTTTTTTTTTTGAAGAAATAAGAGAATTTTATTGATTTGCTTCAATAAACAAAAGAAAAGAAACTGGATAACTGGGATGTGAAAGGAAGCGGAAATATGCCTGACTATCCTTGCTATGATATGGCGAGGTGTAAGGCGACGGTCAGGCGTAGTATGCCTTGAGCCGTTTTCCGTTGATGACCGCTTCCAGTTTTCCTCCGTCTTCTTTAATAACCTTGTAGTACCACTGTTGTACGCTTTCGTGACTATATTAGACCCTTCCCATTTTGGGGAGAATTTTGGTGCGGACGCGTCTTGCTGGATGTGTTTGGCAGTCTTCAGTACCAAATCTCCCACTTGAAAAATCCGAGGCTTCACGGATTTGTTATATGTTATGGAAACCCTACTTTTATACGCTTGCACGTGTTCTTCCGCTCTGGATCTTCTGGAATACACGGTGTCTAACTCTGATACCCTGGCGCTCAATGCTTCAGCTTCATTCCATCGAACTCCGCTTGCTTCGGAAATCCTAGCTGATGGGATTTTAACTTCTGCTGGGAGTATGGCGTTCGCGCCATAGACGAGGGAGCAGGGTGAGACGCCTGTGGAAATTCTTGGTGATGTCCGATACGCCCAAAGTGTCATTGGAAATTGTTCGTGCCATGTCTGAGGATTATCGTGCACTGTCCGACTGAGGATTCAGATCAAAGTTTTGTTAGTGCTTTCAGCCTGTCTGTTTCCTTGGGGATAGTACACGGTGGAGAAAACTTTCTTAATTCCATATTCCTCAAGTAATTACCATACTTGCTCATTGGCGAAAGGAGTGCCGTTGTCGGTGATGATATGTTTAGGCACGCCAAATCGGCAAATGATGTACTCCTTAATGAATGTCGTAATTGTGGCTCCAGTTGTGCCTTGTAAAGGTATGGCTTAGACCCATTTGGTGAAATACTCAGTTGCCGTTATTATGTACTCATGCTGTTTTGAAGACGGCGGGTTGATCTTTCCAATGATGTCAAGTCCCCAGCTATGAAAGGGCCACGGACTGCTTATTGAATGCAGAGGAGTCGAAGGTACATAGATAAGGTTTCTGTGGATTTGATATTTTTCGAATCTCTGAACAAAAAAAGTTGCATCATCCTCCATGGTTGGGCAGTAGTATTTCTCGTGTATCTTAATAAATAACTTCTGTTTTCCTTGGTGATCGCCTTCGTGCATTTCTTTCAGCATGACCGGGATTTCTGCCTCGTTCAAACACCGTAGCAAACTTCCTCCAAAGCTTTTACGATATAATATTCCTTCATGGAATATGAATCTCTTGGACCTTTGTTTTATCTTGGCTGCGTCCTTCTTTTTGGTGGGGAGTACGTCGTCGTGAAGGTAACTGATGTATGGCTCCTGCCAGTCCCCGGCGTGGCCAATACTGAAGACTTCCAATTGATGCGGCGACACTTGATAATTGGAACAGGTTATTTTAAGCAGCTGAGATTGAGCCTCCATTTCTGGCCAGTAGTTTCCAAGGCGTTGCAAACGGCGATAAAGAGTTACCACTAGTGTTAGCCCGCAAGCTTCACCATGGACGCGGTTGAGTTATTGTTCCGCCTCTTCCTCTCCGAGGCATCTTGAGAAAGAACCATTCGGGTTCCGATGGTACAACACTCCTCGGAGCATGAAGAAATTTTGTAAAGTTTTGAGACTGACCTTTCCCTGGGAAAGTGAGCTGTTAATCTCTTGGATAATCGGTGTTCTCCAGTCGCCGACTTCAGCCTCCTCGGGTTGCGAAAGCCATGTTGAAGCCACGGTTCGTATCTTCACTGTCAGAGTTTCCTCAGAACCTTCGAATTGCAGTTTCGATGCTAGTGTGGCTAGACAATCAGCATGTTTGTTGCCACTGCGGACAACATGCGTTATGGTCGCGTCGGCGAAGTAATTTAGTATATTTTGTGCCTCGGCTCTATACGGGGCCAATGTTACTTCCTTCGGTGCATATACTTCATTTACCTGGTTGACGAGTAATTTAGAATCCCCTCTTATTTCCAGGCGCGTGACTCCAACTTGTTTAGCGAATGACAGTACGATGAGAAAGGCTTCATATTCTCCTGAATTGTTGGTGCAAGGGAAGTCTAGATTGAAGGAGTGCGAGAAGACTTCATCATATGGGGATACTAGAACCACACCTGCTCCTCCGGTACCATTGTTAGGGGTGGCGAAGCCGTCGAAAAATAGTAGCCACATTTCTTCCTCAATCAAAGAGATTTCCGGAAAATCTCTAGGGAGGTCCTCGTGTAGTTTTGTGGTATTATCTCCCGGGAACGCTGCTAGCAAATTCACAACTGTTTGCCCTTTAATAGCTCTCGGGGAAGCGCATTTTATGTTAAATTCTGACATTTGGAAGAGCCATTTGGCTGGCCTGCCTATCAGGGCCGGTTTTGAGAGGAGGAACTTCACAGTATCAGACTTAGATATCAGTACCACTTTGTTGGAAAACAGGTAATGTCTCAATTTCTGGATGGAGTGAATCAGGGCCACGCACGCCTTTTCTGCTTTGGGATATCTGAGTTCGGATTCTCTTAAAGTTCGACTGAAGTAGTATATGGGATGTTCAATCCCTTCGTCATCTTCTTGGGCGAGGAGAGCTCCGACGGAAGTGTCGCTAAAAGCAGTGTAGAGGCACAACAGTCTTCCTTGTACGGGAGACTTCATGATGGCTGGGGAAGATAATATTTGCTGAACCTTCCGAAACGCCTCCTGTTGTAGCGTGGTCCAGACAAAGATCGCTCCTTTCTTCAGCAAGGGGGTAAACGAAGCAACAAGTTGAGACAACCCCGGTATAAGGCGGCGAATGTAGTTTATTTTACCCATGAAACTCTGGAGTTCTTTCACATTCGCGGTGGTAGCATTGTGAGGATGGCTTGGGTTTTGACCGGGTCGACTTTAATTCCCTCGGCGGTTACCTGAAAACCTAGGAACTTGCCCGAAGAGACACCAAAAGCACACTTCAATAGGTTCATCTTCAGTTTGTATTCGCGACACCTTTCAAACACCTGCCGCAGAATCTCCGCATGGGCCGCCCGAGTTTTTGATTTAACCACTATGTCATCTACATAATCTTCGATTTGCTTGTGCATCATGTCGTGAAAAATGGTAGTCATGGCGCGCTGGTAGGTGGCGCCAACATTTTTCAAACCGAATGGCATCACAGTATAGTAAAAGTTTCCAAGAGGAGTTCGAAAAGCCGTCTTACTTGCGTCGTGTTCGTACATATTTATTTGATTGTAGCCGCTGTAACCGTCCATGAAAGAGAACATACCGTGTCCACTGGTGGCGTCTACCATCATGTCAATGTTAGGAAGTGGAAAATCACCTTTAGGGCAACATTTTTTCAGATCCCTTAAATCGACACATCACCTGATTTGGCCGTTCTTATTTTTTTACCGGAACTACGTTGGCCAACTAGGTAGGATGGTAAATGGGTTTGATGAAACCAGCAACCAGTAGTTTTTGAATCTCCATCTTGATCTGTTCTTCCACATCGTGCCTAAACTTTCTCGGGGTTTGTTTGACCGGTTTGGATCCGGGTATTATGTGTAGATGGTGAGTGACCAGCTTCTCGTCCAAGCCCGGAATTTCCTCGTATGTCCATGCGAATACGTCTTGATATTCTTTGAGAAGGTCTACCATCTTTGCGCGTTCGTCCGCGCACAGAGTCGAGCTGATTGAGACGGGTCGCGGAGATTATTCACTCCCGACATTGATAACCTCAAGTTCGTCCATGGTAGATGGTTCCGTCCTGTAGCTATCGTGGTGCATCCGGTACTTCCTCTTGCGGCTCTTTACTGCGTCTGCATTCTGCTGGACGAAGAGACTGTGTGGTAGTCTCCCCTGTTAATTGCTAAAAACGGCGCTGCTATACTGTTTTTCCTTTTTCATCATGACTTATGATAAAAGCACGTTCTCGCTTGGTACGGGAGCGAGCCAAACTCTGGTTTGGCGGGTGGAGACTGGCGCGCTTCTCTTCCGTAGAGGTGGTGTGAGACCAGGTTTCTCTGTGAAACGATGTAAGCCCGTCGCTTTCTTCGATTTACGCCCATTTTGGAAGTAGAGTGTAGTGAGCTGTGTTGGCTTCTCCCCGCGGGCCCTTCTTTGGCTCAAACATCTCCATGCCACAGATCGATGCATAGGAAGATAACGATGCAGAGATGCGGATGACTTCTCCGTTTAGCATGGTTTTTAGTCACTGGTGATATGTCAAAGGAATGATTCTGTTGTCGTGGAGCCATGGCCTTCCCAATATCATATGGTAATCTGGATCCTTTCCGATTACTTCAGACCTCACCTTTGACTGGACTGGTCCTACTGACAGATTCAGGTTGATGTATCCATACGTGCTGGTTTGGTTGCCTTCGAAATCGATCATCGTAGTGGGTTGTCGTACGACTTCGCTTGGCTGCACCCTGGCTGTTCTGAGTGTCCTGAGGGTAACGACATTGTAGGATGCTCCTGTGTCGATGAGGGCCCTTTTGAATTCCACATCCTTGATACGGGCTGTGACGTGTAGGGCCCGGTTATATCCTTCTTCTGCCATCGTGTCATCGTCGGTAAACGTGACATTATTGATGGACATCTCCGGCATTCTTGATGTTTCCAAACGCGAAGGAACCAGGGATGCGTTTAATGCCATTCGATTGATGGCAATGAATGTCTCCATCCGTTGATCCTTTGAAAGATGTAGGAGTTCACATAAACTTTCCACCAATGAGGCCGCTTCCTGGCCTACTGGTTTCTGACTGGTAGTGAAGCTGTTGACTTGGGAATGATCGTCTGGGAAGGTGGGTCACTCAACTCCGATGTTAAGCTGATAAGGAAGTCGAGTATGTTGTTAATCGCCTCTTTTATCAGATCCATATTCCTGGCGTAGATCTCCTGAACCGGTGCCAAATCATTCATCTTTAGAACTTCTTCGCCAGTTGCGTTGTTGAATGTTGCGTTGGGAGGGGAAACATTTCCATTCGCCTGAGTGGAACTTGGGGGCACGGATTCAGCCCTAAAACCGACCATCTTCCTGAGTTGGAGTTAAAAAGCGTAATCTGAAATTGGCATTGCAACCGAGAGATTAATCTCCCACTGTGGTCGCCAATTGTTTGAGGGTGAAAACAGTTTCTACTGATTTTGGTAATTTCGAGTGTGTGGGTGAGAAACGAGTTTAAACCCTAAACAATATACTGCAAGGGAGTACTTTGATTTGAGAGATCAATCTGTACAAATACGGCCTAAACCAATAAATGGTCGTTCCAAAATTGCTTCGGTCACAAAGTGAAGGAGAAGGGTTGGTCTAGGGAGGGAAACGAAGAGAGTGTTGAGACCAGAATAGCTGATTCGGGAAGAGTAGTTGTTTGAAGACTTGTATCTGAAAGTGGAAAGCTAACAGATGGGAAAGCTAACAAGTGATTTCTGAGTGTTGTATTCTCCTGACCAAAACTTTTGTTTGGTGGAAATTGGTGAGACCTATTTGTACAAGTCGCAACGAAACGTACCCTGGTCTCGTAAGAAGTGAAAACGGTTGAGTAAATAGAGAAAATGGTAACGGTTAATGCCTGGAATTGATGTTTCCATAATGAACGAAACATTTCACCATTACTTCTTGTATTTACTAACCGCCTCACCCTTATGACACTTTCCTGTAACGGGCGTAGTGTACGCCGCACGCTGTAAACCGCCAGACTAATACCCTGATGAGCATCCCCCAGTTTGTGACATGTTTTTGATGTCTCGAGTGTTTTTGTTTAGCATGTTGCTACGTGTGGCGTGGCCAAAGGATTTGGCGTTTGTAGCTAAGTTGGTGCCGTGACCAAAGAATAGGCATCGTAACCAGGTTGGTGTCGTGATCAGAGAGTTAGCATCGTAGCCAAGAAATTGCCACGAGTCGTTTGGTGGCAAGTTTGTACGGATGAGATCTGCATCCCAGGAGGAAGGGTAGCTGTAGATTGTTGCAACCCTTCGTTTGGAAACCAGTGGCATTGTTGCAGCGCTTGCATGCTCTTGGCACGGCCAAATTAGGGTTTTGGCGTCGTGGCCAAGAGATTGCCATAAATCGTTTGGCGGCAAGTTTGTATGGCTGAGAGTCGTATCTCAGGAGGAAGGGTGGCCATTGATTGTTGCAACCTTTCATTTGCATCTAGTGGCATGGTTTAGGCACGGGCGAGCTAGGATTTTGGTGTTTTTTAGGCGCGGCCAAAACTAGGGTTTTGGCATAGTTTAAGTGCGGCCAAAATTAGTGCTTGGCATTGGGCCAAAAGTTGCCATGTGTTTGATGGCAAGCTTGTACAGCTGAGATTTGCATTTCAGGAGGAAGGGAGGCCGTTGATTTTTGCAACCCCTCATTCGGCAGCCAGTGGCATGTGGTAGGGTCAGCATGGCTTTGGCATATTTTAGGCACGGCCAAAATTAGGGTTTTGGAAAAACCGTGATGTTTGGCCTTGGGCCGGAAGTTGTCGTGCGTTAGATGGCGAACTTGGAAGGCTGAGATATGCATCTCAGATGGAAGGGTAGCTGTTGATTGTTTCAACCCTTCGTTTGGAAACCATCGACATGGTGGTAGGGCCGCATGGCTTTGGCATGTTTTAGGCGCGGCCAAAATTAGGGTTTTGGCATAAACCGTGATGTTTGGCCTTGGGCCGGAAGTTTCCATGAGTTAGGTGGAGAACTTGTACGGCTGAGATTTGCACCTCAGAAGGAAGGGTAGTCGTTGATTATTGCAACCCTCCGTTTGGCAGCCAGCGGCATGGTGGTAGGGCCGCATGGCTTTGGCACAGTGGTGCAGCTGGCATGACATGCCTCGGCGCGGAGATGTGGCTGGCATGGCATGCCTTTGGCACAGTGGTGTGGCTGGCATGGTCGACATTCCTTGGCGCGGAGATGTGGCTGGCATGGCTTTCCTTTGGCACAGTGGTGCAGCTGGTATGGTCGGCATGCCTTGGCGCGGAGATGTGGCTGGCATGACATGCCTTTGGCACAGTGGTGCGGCTGGCATGGTTGGCATGCCTTAGCACGGATATGTGGCTGGCATGGCATGCCATTGGCACGGTGGTGCGACTAGCATGGTTGGCATGCCTTGGCGCGGAGATGTGGCTGGCATAGCATGCCATTGGCACGTTGGTGTGTGATGAGTGCCAAATATTGTATATATTTATCCCTTTTTCTTTGGCATTTAACTCATCTTTTGTGCATTAATTCTACATTTTATCCCATATTCTGTATTTTCATTGTTTTCAAGAATAAATATTTTTATTAATTAATTTTGCATTTTTAGGTAATAAATAAAGTTCGGATGAGTCGCGGAGCGAAATAGAGCAGAAAAGTAGTGAAAAGCCGGGAGAAATTACGCAAGGAAGCCGCGAAGAATGGTGCGCACAACCTCATTTTCTACACACAAAAGCGCCTCCTTTCTCAGCCATCAGATCAGTTCTCAGAAGCATCCGATGGTCGCTCCTTCATAGAGCATCAAAATCTGAAGTCTCTGCCAAGCACCACAGCGCTGAAATTCCAAGCCTTCAGATTAGATGGTAGTTAAATCCGACGGTCGCTCCCTTGCTGTGCATCGAAGTTTGATATCTCCGGCTAACACTACAACACCTAACTCCATCTGGCGTCGTTGATTTTGTTGTATTATATAATCCAGCGGTCGCTACAAACTTCACTTCATCTCACCGTCCGATTGATCTTTCATCTCCCTATCCCACGGCTCAGCGTCGCAGATCATCAAACTCGATACACTCGCCTCACACCCTAGCAACCGAGCACCTACACCTCAAACAAACGCACCCTTCCCTTTCTCCATCGAACCATCTCCTCCATCACCCCCTCTGCAGAACCGCCATGCCCCGTACCACCACCATGTCCGTCTCCATCACCACCACCTCACCCCAAATCACTCCACTATTTTCTCCCCAAATCACTCTACCTATACCCATCATCACTATCACGTTTTACATCAACTAATCTCCTCAATTTCTCATCTCTGCCGACTGAAACCCTAGGTGAGAAATTGAAGATATAAGTTGATGTTAGAGCAGCAATTGGAGCGGGAGATGACTCAGGAAGAGAAATAGAAGGATGGGTCGACGAGATGGAGCGAGAATTTCATCAACAGTAGGTAAATTAATTTTTCACCAAAACCTAATTTTACTGACTTTGGGAAAAATTGGGGAAAACCAAAATTATGTGTATGGGGTATAAATGGGTGTTGGGGGAAGTATTAGAAAGAGACTATTTACCTCTCTGGACTAGCCAGTAGAGAATTTGCTAAAATTTTATGAATTTCAAATTTCAGTGTTCTTCTCAGTTAACAGTTGCAAGTTGCTTATGTGTTGAATTATCTGATATGTTGCTAGTTATGTATGAATTATCTATGTTAGTGTATGTATGTTGCCACTACATGGTTAGCATGAGCTAATCAACTTCAGGCCAAGGCTCAGTGAAGCCTTGTGCACTGTCAAGTGTAATTGAGCTAGGATAGTTACTTCCTGTTGCTATGTTTTGATTGTGTAAATGAGAGAGGCCAATGCTCATAGAGCCTGTGATTGGCTGTACTGTCAAAAGACAGCCAATGCTAGGGGTAGACTAGTGAGCAAGTTGGTGTTCTTCCATTTCTAGTTGTATGCTTAGGATTGAACATAACCTAGACCATGTCACTTGATTAGGACACAAGGTGGATCATAAGCCTTGGCTTACCCACCACTTCTCTTTCAGTCAATCTTAATTTCAGTCACTTTTTCAAGTCCTGTGTGTTTGCATTTCAGCTATATTTTCTTGCTTTTTATGTTCCTGCATCTTGTAGCTACTGTGCACTGAAGTCAGTGCACAATCCTGCCTCTTGCCCTTGGCTGCCAAGCCTTGGTTGTTTGTTGCTTTTCTTAACTGCTTCTTTATTGCTTTACCCTGCACTTTTGGTTCTTTGCTTATCTTTCCAAGCCTTGGTTATTGTCTGTTTTTCTTTACTTACCTTGCATTCTTGTCTGTATGCCATTTACCTTGCCTGCCCTTAGCTCACTACACACCTTAGCTAGGAAAACTTCTTATATGCTCCTCTCCCTGTGGACAAACCCCTACTCACCCTTTTATTACAAATCTTGACCTTGTATACTTGCAAGTGTATTGTGTGCATCTTATCATCACACCAAGTTTTTGGCGCCGCTGCCGGGGAGCTGGCTGTCATATTTTTGAAGTTTTCAGAGTCTGCTGCTGTTGTTAGCCCTGCCAAGTTGCTGCTGTTGATGTTGCTTGCTGCCAACTGATGCTGCCTAGCTGCTGCTGCAACTGCAAGTGTTGCTCTGCTGCTGCAAGTGTTGCTGAAGCTGCTGAGAAGCTGCTGCTGCCAAGCTGTTGCTGTTGCCAAGCTTGCTGCCAACTGAAGCTGCCTAGCTGCTGCTGCTGCTGTTGCTTCTGATCCAACTTGCTGCCAACTTGCTGCCAACTGATGCTGCCAGGCCTTCTGCCAACTTCTTCTGAACTGGGCTTGTGCAACAATCTCTGCGCTGGGCTTGTACCAACTGAGCTGGGCTCAGTAACCTCAACTTCTGCTGGGCTTGTGCAACTTCTGCTCTTGGGCTTGCAATTTCAGCTGGGCTCCGTTGCTGCTGCTGCTGGGCTCTGCTACACTTGCTGCTGCTGGGCTTGGACGTGAGCTGCTAGGACGATCCTAAAGCCCAACTGGGCCTTGCAACTAAAAGGGGACTAAAAGCCTATTTTTGGGCTTCCCTCCAAAAACAAGTAAGCCTAACCCATGAGTTAACCCACTTGGGCCTCATTTAAATTCAAATTTGGGCTTGTAATAATTTATTTAATTATTTATTTTGGGATTGTAATAATTTTTATTTTCTTTTTCTTTTTTTTATTTGGGATTGTAATAATTTTTTATTTTCTTTTTTGTTTTTCTTTATTTTTCTTTTATTTTTCTTTTTTCTTTTATGGGTTTGTTTTAATTATTATTATTGTTTTTATTTTCTTTTATGAGTTGTGATAATTTATGCTAGGTTTAGTTCAAAAATTTTCAAAAACCCAAAATTTTTAAACCAAAAACAAAATCCCTTCTTTAAACCAAAACCCATTCAAAAACCAAATCTTCATAACCCTTGGGCCAAATTGTTTCCGATTGCTCTGTCTGACCAACATGTTAGTTAAGGTACCTACTAGGACATGATTGTGACCTACAGAGACCAGACAAACAGACTTGTTAGAATTAACCCAGACGAACCTATCGAAATTCTAAGTTCTGAGGGAGACAGTCCAGATCAACCAGAAACAATGGGAGAACCACGTACCCTCAAGGATTATATGTACCCAACTAGAGCCAGTCAACCTTCTTGTATTTTGCTGCCCGAGGCTAATGGCCATTATGAGCTGAAATCTAGCACAATACAGATGCTTCCTATTTTTAGAGGTGTTGAGAATGAAAACCCGTACCACCACGTGAGAGAATTCGAGGAAATTTGTGGAACTCTGCGTTTCACTCAAATGACCGACGAAACCCTGAAGTTAAGGCTTTTTCCTTTTCCCTGAAAGATAAGGCAAAGGCCTGGCTCTATGCTTTACAGCCTCAATCCATCATGACATGGGATGACCTCACAAAGGAGTTTTTCAAAAAGTTTTTCCCGAACCACAAGACTGCGACAATTCGTCAAAGTCTGAATAGCTTTGTGCAATTAGAAGGTGAGACCTTAGCTAGATACCTGGAGAGATTCAATGAATTATTGCTCCAATGTCCCCATCATGGTTTTGAAAAATGGAGACTTGTGCAAATTTTGTATGAAGGTCTAGATGTGTCCACCCGAACAACGGTTGAGTCGATGTGTAATGGTCTATTCGTAGATAAAACTGCTGACGCGTCTTGGGACTTCTTAATTGAAGTAGCTGAAAAGACGCAACAGTGGGAATCCATCCGTGAAACCAGAAAGACTACATCCGAAGCAAAGGCTTTTAGGATTGAAGCGGATTTTGAGGGTAGAGCAAACATGGCATCAATAGTTAGGAGATTAGAAGAGTTAGAACTACATAAAAATTCAAAACCTTCCACCACTACTCTCCGAGAACATGTCGCTTCATCTGTTTGTGCGCTTGTAACGACCCCAACCATCAATTCCAAAATTGTCCAGATTTGCTTGCATCCAGGAGTCTAGGCTTGAACAGGCACATGCCATGTTTCAAAACCAGAGCATAACCCTTATTCACAGACCTACAATCCAGGATGGAGAAACCACCCTAACTTTTCATGGTCAAAAGGACCCACTCAAGGAGGACCATCTCAACCAATCAGAGCTATCAAAACAATCAGGGATATCAGAACAATCAAGGTTATCAACACCCGAGAAACCCTCAACAACAATCAAACTCTCAACAACAATCATCTCTCAGCAATACGACAAGAGATTATCCACCTTAGAGGAAATGTTCCAGAGTTTGATGCAAAGTCAGAAAAATCTAGATCAAAAGATGGATCAAATATGTGAGAGAGAAAAGGGTAAACTTCCGAGCCAACCCCAACAAAATCCAAAGAGGATATTTCAAACAGGCACAACATCCTGCACTGAAACCTCACCTGATCAAATCCATGCCATTACCACCCTCCGAAGTGGTAAAGTCATCGAGAACAACGTAGGCGAACCTAATGATCTGATACAAATTCCACACTGTCTCCACAACCCAGAAAACCAAAGAATCTGAGCAAGTTGGAAAATCTGACAATTCTACTGCTGTGAATGTCCCTTTGCCAACTCATCTTCCTGTTGCCCCATTTCCTCAAAGATTGATCTATCAACAGAAAAGTACCCATTACAATGAGATGTTAGATCTGTTCAAGAGAGTCAACATCAACATTCCTTTTCTTGAAGCAATCAAGCAAATCCCTGCTTATGCCAAATTCCTCAAAGACTTGTGCACTCAAAAGCGCAAGCTCAATGTGCAAAAACGTGCTTTCTTAGCTGAGCAGGTAAGTTCCATCATTCTGAACAAAACTCCACCCAAGTTTAGGGATCCAGGATGTCCAACAATTTCTTGCACTATAGGAGAACACACGGTCAATAAAGCGTTATTAGACCTAGGTGCAAGTGTTAACCTACTGCCATATTCTGTTTATGAGCAGTTAGGTCTTGGGGAGTTGAAACCAACATCTATCACTCTACAACTGGCAGACCGATCTGTCAAGATTCCTCGTGGAGTGGTGGAAGATGTTTTGATCAAGGTTGACAAATTCTATTTTCCCGTAGACTTCATTGTCTTAGACACTCAACCTGTACAAAACCCAGACTGTCACATTCCTGTCATCTTAGGACGTCCTTTCTTGGCTACGTCCAACGCGATCATCAACTGTCGGAATGGAGTGTTGAAACTGTCTTTTGGTAACATGACGGTAGAATTGAATGTGTTCGATATTAGTCAACAACCTGTGAATCTTGATGATGATGATGTGCATGAAGTTAATATGATTGAAGGATTAATGCAAGATTCGTTGACTAACATTCTATCCGTCGACCCCTTTCAAGCATGTATGGAGAACTTTAACCCTGATTTCTATGATGATGCATACTGTAGTGACGTCCTATCTCTGCTCGAATCTGTACCTCAAATGGACGTCACTGAAAGGAAATATGAAGTGGAAACCCCTATTCTCTGATTCCAAGCTTATTCCATCCATTGTTGAGCCACCCAAGCTTGAATTGAAACATTGCCTAGTACGTTGAAGTACGCATTCCTAGGTTCTTCTGATACTTTACCTGTCATTATTTCATCATGTTTAGACACGGAACAGGAAAGTAAGCTTTTAGAAGTACTTAAGGAACACAAAGAGGCCTTAGGATGGACCATCTCAGATCTCAAAGGAATTAGTCCCACCATTTGCATGCACCACATTAACCTTGAAGAGAATGCCAAACCATCGAGGGAAATGCAAAGGAGACTTAATCCTAACATGAGAGATGTAGTCAAAGGAGAGATCCTGAAACTACTGATGCGGGTATCATATACCCAATTCCCGATAGCAAATGGGTTAGTCCCATTCAAGTTGTGCCTAAGAAGTCAGGCATTACTGTTGTTCAGAACGACAAGAATGAATTAGTCCCTACTCGTACAACCACAGGATGGCGAGTATGCATCGACTACAGGAAGTTGAACACAGTAACAAGGAAGGATCACTTCCCGCTCCCTTTCATTGACCAAATGCTAGAACGTGTGTCTGGACACAGTCACTACTGTTTTCTAGATGGCTTTTCCGGTTATAACCCCATTTTGATTGTGGAGATTTTTGATGTTTGGGGGATAGACTTCATGGGTCCATTTCCCATGTCTGACAGCAAGTTGTACATCCTAGTCGCAGTTGATTACGTTTCTAAGTGGGTAGAAGCCATAGCAACCAGAACAAATGACCACAAGGTGGTACTTTCATTTCTAAAGGAGAACATATTTTCACGTTTTGGTACCCCTAGAGCTATCATCAGTGACGGCGGTTCACATTTTCGTAACAAGTACTTTGAGTCTTTAGTACGCAAGTATGGCATAACTCACAAGGTTGCACTCCGTACCACCCTCAGACTAGTGGACAAGTGGAAGTGTCTAATAGGGAAATTAAGCACATTCTGGAGAAGACGGTCAACCCGTCCAGGAAAGATTGGTCATTGAGATTGAATGATGCTTTGTGGGCCTATAGAACAGCTTATAAGACACCAATTGGCATGTCCCCCTATCGTCTAGTGTATGGAAAGCCGTGCCATCTACCTGTGGAATTAGAACATCGTGCCTACTGGGCAATCAAAGAGCTGAACTTCTCTCTGGACGAAGCTGGAATTCAAAGGAAACTTCAACTCAACGAGTTGGAAGAGTTGAGAAATGAGGCTTATGACAGTGCCAAGCTGTACAAGCAGAAGATGAAGATTTCATGACAAGCGTATTCTACGCAAATCCTTCACTCCTGGTCAGAAAGTCTTGCTGTATGACTCCCGATTACATCTTTTTCCAGGAAAACTGCGTTCCAGATGGAAGGGTCCGTACCTAGTACGCACAGTTTTTCCTCATGGAGCTGTAGAGCTGGAGGATGTCTCCAACAAGAACGTTTTCAAAGTCAACGGGCAGAGATTAAAGCCATTCCTTGAGCCATTTCCACCCGACATTGAAACAACCGACCTGGAGGACCCAGTCTATGTGGACTAAACTGGTCCACTCTTTCCCTAAATAACCAAAAGTTTTCCAAATTTTCCCTAAAAACCAAAATTTTCGTTTTCCCATCAAAACCAAATGTTTCCCAACAAAACCAAATTTTTCCAAAAAGTCCAATCCCATTAAAAACCAAATTTTCTTGTAGATAATGTGTTAGTTAAATTTCCTTTGTGTATATTTTGTGCTCATCCATTGTGACCTAATATGATGGATTTTTGCCTTGAATAACGGAGTTTTAATCGAGCTGCCACCGTACAATCGGGTATTCTCTCTCCTTTTACTCTACTCAGCATGTTCCTCTTCATATATTGTTTTATAATTCTTTCCATATTTTGAAACATTGAGGACAATGTTTAGTTTAGGTTTGGGGGTATAGAGTAGATACCACGATAATGCATAATTGAAAAACAAACTCCTTCTTCTTTTTGAAAAAAAAAAAAAAAAAAAATTCAAAAAAAAATCAAAAAAATTAAAAATAAAAATCAAATAAAAAAAAATGGAGCTCATTTACTCTTGAAATGTTGACTCTTGTGCAAATATGTATTTTATTAGGAGTCTTAGTCTAGATATTTAGGCACCCTGATTCTAGCACAATTCACATAGTGATAAGAAATTTGCACGCGCACGATCTACCAATACATGTATGGCCTCGATCTTCAAGGTGTTTGATAGGAAGTTACGATTGCCAATCACTTTAGAATACTGAACGAAACTTGACTAGCTTGTTCTTTGGTTGGTTGGGATAGAAGGTGGAGGTTACATTAAGAAAGACAACCATCGAATTTAACTGGGTGCATCAAAAAGGGCTACCTCTTGCAAAGTGTCATGTAATTTTGTTTCCTTTTGTATATGTATCAAAAGTTTTCGTTCAAAAAAAAAAAAAAAAAAAAAAAAAAAAAACGATGATATTCAAAAAAAAAAAAAAAAAAAAAAAAAATATCAAAAAATACAAAAAATCAAGTATTTATCAATTCCATCTCTCTTGTTCCAAAAAAAAAAGAGATGTCAATGTAAATAAGAGTCATGTAAATAGTCATCTTTTGTTGTTTTTGTAATAAGCAAGGAGGGTGTATGCCATTGATGTACAACGCGAAATTGTGAAATACCTCCAACTCATTCACAATTCTCGTAAAGTCCGGACAGCTAGCTAGATTTCGACCTCAGTTCTTAGCCTGAGAAACTATCTCTTGGTGATTAGTAGTCATGACTTCAGATCTTTCTTTACACATGTGTAGATACACTTTACACTCTTATCACATGTCCTTTTTGTTATCAGTGCTAGGATTGTGCCTTCGATAGCTAGATTGACATCTCCATTTTGCTGTGAGCTTAACTGTTTTGCACATGTCACGTTTGATGGAATCTGAGCTTATATTTTGACCTAGAACTTTGTAGGTACGTTCTAAGCAAACCTTCACGAGACTTCAACTCGTCCACTAGGGACACTTAGTGGTTTAAAAGGCTTAGTGCATACGCTAAATGCATTCGAGAGACCAGCGACAGTGGTATAGTTAGGATTTCCTTAGTTTTGTTTTACTTGAGGACAAGTAAAATTC